>NC_069500.1:50381581-50676581 GCF_027579735.1 Bombina bombina
AGAAGGTCTTCTTCCAAACAGATCCATTATATTCTATCTTCATCCGGAGTGAATGCGGCGTGGAGTAGAGGTGCAGAGCTGTGTTCCCGATGCCTGGATCCTCAGCGCCGGTCCTCAACTGTAGCAATCCTCAGCGGCGATCAATGGTCGCGGCGTTCCTCGTGGCGGAGGCGTTCCTCAGCGCCATGGAGGGTCAACTTCATCTGATGTCCGTCGTAGACTGAAGATTGAATGCAAGGTACCGCAATCAATTTGAAATCAGCCAATAGGATTTCATTAGCTCTCATCCAATAGGAATGCAAGATACCCCAATAAATATGGGGCACCTTTCATTCAATCTTCATTGTGCGGCAGGCGATTGCATGAAGAGGAGCCTCCACGCCACTGAAGAGCGCCGCCGCCAAGGACCACTGCGGAGGATCGCCAAATCTGGAAGACCGCTCCACACCTCCTCTCTGCGCCGCCTTCACTGTGGATGATGATAGAAGATGGACTCGCCTGGAAGAAGACCTTCACCGCCAGACTTCAGGAACCGTGAGTACCTATTTGGGGCTTAGTGTTAGGTTTTTTGTATTTTTTCGGGGGGTTATTTTTAAGATTAGGGATTTGGGCAATTGAAAAATAGCTGAATGCCCTTTTAAGGGCAGTAAAAGAGCTGAATGCCCTTTTAAGGGCAATACCCATACAAAAGCCCCTTTAGGGGCAATGGGCACTTTAGTTTTTTTTACTGTTAGGTTTTTTATTTTGGGAGGTTTGGTGGGTGGGGGGTTTTACTGTTCGGGGGGGGACTTGGTTTATTTTTAATGTAAAAGAGCTGATTTCTTTAGGGCAATGCCCTACAAAAGCCCTTTTAAGGGCAATTTGTAATTTAGCCTTAGATTACAGGGGGTTTTTATTTTGGGGGGGGGCTTTTTATTGTCATAGGGATTAGGTTTAATATTTTTATTTTGGATAATGTAGTTTATTATTTTGTGTAATATTAGACTATTTTTATTTTCTGTAATTTTAGATTAGTTTAAACTTAGTTTTCTTTATTTTTAAAGTAATGTTAGGTTTTTTATTTTAATTGTAATTTAGGATTATTTTAATGTATTTAATGGCGTTAATTTAGGGGGTGTTAGGTTAGGGGGCTTAATAATTAGTTATTTGTGTTGTGGGGTTTGGCTGTTTAGGGGTTAATAGATTTATTAGGTAATTAGTGATGTGGGTTAATGCCGGTTTAGGGGTTAATAGATGTCTTAGGTAGTTTGTAATGTTGGTGTTGGCGGATTTAGGGGTTATTAATTTTATTACGTAGTTGTTTTTGGGGGGGGATTTAATACTTATTGGGGGCGGTTAAGTTTTTTTTAATACTTATTGCGGGCGGTTAAGTTTGCTCCGTTTGCCTTTGCTGCATCCCGATGGATTCCGAAAATGGCAGGGTGGTGAAAGAATCCGTCAAAATATTTTTGGCTCCCTCGCGCTGCCAACATTCCTTTGAGGATGCGTGCACAACTATCAACGGCGACGGACGCGTTACAAACGCAATTATAGTATAGATATGAATATTTACATACAGTATATATTTATGTGTTAATATATATATATATTTACAGTATATATATATTTATATATATATTTATATCAAACACACAGTCCCCATAGACTGCAATGTAAAGGTACTTTACAGTGTGTTTTTTTTTTCTCTTACACCCACACACGCTCCATTTTAACCCCTAAAAACTGCTTAGTGCAGTTAAAAAAAAAAAGGCTAATATTTCTTATTTACAAAAAGCTACTACACACATTTGGGGGGGGGGTGCAATTGGGGCACATTTTAAAAATCACCCAAAGGTCTTGTAATGGCTGGTTATATATTGTGCGCATGAAAACGGGTGAATGGGCGCATGATAAATTCTTATGATTATTAAAAAAAAAAAAAAGTAACAAAAATAGAAATAATAATTGTAAATTGAATGCAAATGTTAAGTTGATTTGCAAAGAAAGGCAATATATGTTTAGGGTGACCATATTGCTGTTTTAAAAAGGTACACATATGAAAAATACATATGTCAGGGTTCTTAAACAAAACATTTCTTGAAACAGCCCTGACATGTATTTTTCATATGTGTACCGTATGTGTATTTTTCAAAATGGCAATGGCAATTGTCTGAATTTTTAACTAAATCTAGGCATAAGTTCTTAATAAATAATTTTCTGTGCTTTCAAATAAATACACATTTTATCTACAGGTTCAATATACTCTTTTTGAAGCACAAATAGATTAGCCAATAATTTCTATTGCATCTGTTAGCAGTCTTGCTTACACTAAGAAATCACTATTAATAAGGCCATGCACAATTTTGTCATTAAGGAGTCCATATCTCTCTGATCTTCATTTGAAAGATAAAATCTAACAAGGTACCATGCTTTCTTTTTCATGCCTCCAACGATTTTGATTAAAGTCCTGACTTTTTGTGCTTTTTAACTTTAATTTTCGTTATTATTATTATTTTTTTTTCTGCCAATAAATTTAATCTGAAATTGGTCCTATTTACTTTTATCTCACTAAAATTGCATTTAATGAAAATATTAAAATATATGGTATAAAGAAGACAGGGCTAAAAACTGAGTTTCAATAGAGCCACAATTTAAATGCTTGTCAACGATGCCATCTGTTGGAAATTTTAGATGACTGCAATAAATTTGTATGAAACACATTTTGACAATATTGATTGAATTTTTCATATTTCTTTAAACACATTTCTATATAAAAATATGTCGTCTTCAAATTGCAAAAATTACCATGATAATAGAATATTCTCTATTGCATTATAATGCAATAATACAGTTCTATAATTTGTTACTACATTTTATAATTACAGAAATGCTATTAACAAATATTAAGAGGGAGCTGAGAAGCATTATTGAATTTGCCTGGAGTAAAATGTTTTCAGCATCAATTCTGCTGTATGTTTACATACTTCCTAAAACTGTTTAAAGGTATAGGAAAGTCAAAATTAACTTGCATAAATCAGATAGAGCATGACATTTTAACACACTTTTAAATTCACTTCTATTTTCAAATGTGCTTCGTTCTCTTGGTTTCCCTTGCTGAAGAATAATATGCACAATAATATCCTACACTAGTTGGAGATAGCTGGTGATTGGTGCCTGCTTACATTTGTCTCTTGTGATTGGCTAACAATATGTGTTTATCTAGTGCAATGCTGTTCCTTCAGCAATGCATAACAAGATAATGAAGCGAATTTGATAATATAAGTAAATTGTAAAGTTGTTTGAGATTGTATGTTCTATCTGAATCATGAAATAAAATGTTGGGGTTTGATGTCAAAAGACCTGGCACAAACTAAGCCATAGCCTATAGATTGCACCACACCCATCTCCGATTCATTCAGTCGTTGGTCTACAACAAGGCCTACCCAATACTACTGTTCCGATCAGCCAATAGAATGCGAGCTCAATCTGATTGGCTGATTGGATCAACCAATCGGATTGAACTTGATTCTGATTGGCTGATTCCATCAGCCAATCAGAATTTTCCTACCTTAATTCCGATTGGCTGATAGAATCCTATCAGCCAATCGGAATTCGAGGGACGCCATCTTGGATGATGTCCCTTAAAGGAACCTTCATTCTTCAGTTGGACGTCGGAAGAAGAAGATTGATCTGCGCTGGAGGTCTTCAAGATGGAGCTGTTCCTCATCGGATGAAGATAGAAGATGCCGCTTGGATCAAGATGGTTGCCGGTCCGGATCTCCTCTTCTTCCCGGATAGGATGAAGACTTTGGAGCCTCTTCTGGACCTCTTCAGCCACCGTTTGATAGAAGATTTCAGCCGGATTATGGATCGCCAGCCCCCACTTGGGCTTGGATGAAGATTTCAGAGCCTGGAGCGATCGGTGAACCTGGCATGGTGAAGATAAGGTAGGAAGATCTTCATGGGCTTAGTGTTAGGTTTATTTAAGGGGGGGTGGGTTAGATTAGGGGTATGTGGGTGGTGGGTTGTAATGTTGGGGGGGGTATTGTATGTTTTTTTTTTACAGGCAAAAGAGCTGAATTATTTGGGGCATGCACCGCAAATGGCCCTTGTCAGGGCTGGTAAGGTAAAAGAGCTTTGAACTTTTTTAATTTAGAATAGGGTAGGGCATTTTTTTTATTTTGGGGGTCTTTGTTATTTTATTAGGGGGCTTAGAGTAGGTGTAATTAGTTTAAAATTGTTGTAATATTTTTCTAATGTTTGTAAATATTTTTTTATTTTTTGTAACTTAGTTCTTTTTTATTTTTTGTACTTTAGTTAGTTTATTTAATTGTAGTTATTTGTAGGTATTGTATTTAATTAATTTATTTATAGTGTAGTGTTAGGTTTAATTGTAGATAATTGTAGGTATTTTATTTAATTAATTTATTGATAGTGTAGTGTTAGGTTTAATTGTAACTTAGGTTAGGATTTATTTTACAGGTAATTTTGTAATTATTTTAACTATTTTAGCTATTGGACCTGGTTAAAATAATTACAAAGTTGCCTGTAAAATAAATATTAATCCTAAAATAGCTACAATATAATTATAATTTATATTGTAGCTATATTAGGATTTATTTTACAGGTAAGTATTTAGCTTTAAATAGGATTAATTTATATAATAAGAGTTAATTTATTTTGTTAGATAAAAATTATATTTAACTTAGGGGGGTGTTAGTGTTAGGGTTAGACTTAGCTTTAGGGGTTAAAAAATTTATTAGAATAGCGGTGAGCTCCGGTAGGCAGATTAGGGGTAATGTTTGAAGTTAGGTGTCGGCGATGTTAGAGAGGGCAGATTAGGGGTTAATACTATTTATTATAGGGTTATTGAGGCAGGAGTGAGGCGGATTAGGGGTTAATAACTTTATTATAGTAGCGGTGCGGTCCGCTCGGCAGATTAGGGGTTAATAAGTGTAAGTAGGTGGCGGCGTCGTTGGGGGGGCAGATTAGGGGTTAATAAATATAATATAGGTGTCGGTGGTATTAGGGGCAGCAGATTAGGGGTACATTGGGATAACGTAGCTGGCGGCGGTGTAAGGAGCGGCAGATTAGGGGTTAAAAAATGTAATAGAGTGGCGGCGATGTGGGGGGACCTCGGTTTAGGGGTACATAGGTAGTTTATGGGTGTTAGTGTACTTTAGAGCACAGTAGTTAAGAGCTTTATAAACCGGCGTTAGCCCAGAAAGCTCTTAACTCCTGTTTTTTTTCTGCGGCTGGAGTTTTGTCGTTAGATTTCTAACGCTCACTTCAGCCAAGACTCTAAATACCGGCTTTAGAAAGATCCCATTGAAAAGATAGGATACGCAAATGGCGTAGGGGGATCTGCAGCATGGAAATGTCGCGGCTGGAAAGTGAGCGTTAGACCCTTTCCTGACTGACTCCAAATGCCACAGGGCGGTAAAAACCAGCGTTAGGAGCCTCTAACGCTGGTTTTCACGGCTACCGCCCAACTCTAAATCTAGCCGCTAGAGAATTAAGCAATTTAGATAAACAAGTAATATGAAAAGTTGCTAAAAATTATATGAGCTATGTGAATAATGAAAGAAAAATTTTGAGTTTCAATACCTTGTTAAATAATAATTTGTTTCTAGTTAGATTTCAATACACCTACAAGTTTCATCATAATATCATTGTTATTTCAATAGTTAATCATCATTTTCAACTTTGACATGAACCATAAAAATACGAGTCGTGTTCATAAAAAAAACCCTGGCTTGGTGGCAACCCTAATTATATTTAAAGGAACAGGAAAGACAAAATTAACCTTTTATGATTCAGGTATTGGGGGGGGGGGGTATTTTTTAAAGCATCAAGATGCAGCTTTATGCAGCTTTGGTGCCAAGAAGCAGCGTTTTTTACCTATACGCCACCTCCTAATTTGTGGTTTACAAACACTCCGGATAAGTCCAATCTGGATGATTGACAACCCCTGCTGGCATGTGACTGGGTACGGTAGATGCTTGTGCAATGATAAATGTGGGCAGCGTATTAATGCCCACTGGCCGTGATACATGGCGTCAGTTATGCTTTAATGAGCCTTGTCCACTAGATGCTTGTTAAATGTCCGTCAATTTAAAAAAGTTTCCAATTTATTTATTTTATCTTATTTGCTTTGTTCTGTTGATATCTTTTGTTGAAAAGCAAAACTAGGTTGGTCTCTGGAGCAGCAATTCACTACTGGGATCTTCTGATTGGTGGCTGCATATATATGCCTCTTGTCATTTGCTCACAAGATGTGTTCAGCTAGTTCCCAGTAGTTGATTAATGCTCCTTAAACAAGGGATACCACGAAAATGAAATTTGATAGGGGAAGTGTATTGGAGAGTTGAATAAAATTGTAATTTGCTTTGTAAAGAAAGAAAGATTTTGGTTTTCATAGCCGTTTTAATATTTAAAACAAATATTGAATACATTTTACATTTACATCTATCTCAGATGCTCATATTTTTTTTATTTATTTTCATCATGGATAAAAGTCATATTTTTTGTTTCTAAGTTTGATTTATGTAATATTTAAATACTAGTCCTAAAGCACGTTTACACGGGCCATTTTCTTGCAGTACAGTGGTCCCACCCCTTGCTCTCTCTCTCTCTCTCCCTCTCTCTTTTGTGCTCTCTCCCTCTCTCTTTTGTGCTCTCTCCCCCTCTCTTTTGCTCTCTCTCTCCCCCCTCTCTTATGTGCTCTCTCCCCCCTCTCTTTTGTGCTCTCTCTCGCTCCACCTCTCTTTTGCTCTCTCTACCCTTTCTTTTGCTCTTTCCCCTCTCTTTTGCTCCCTCTTTCCACGCTCTCTTTTGCTTTCTCTCCACCCTCTCTTTTGCTCTCTCTCCCCCCTCTATTTTGCACTCTCTCTCTCCCCCCCTCTCTTTTGAACTCTCTCCCCCTTTCTTTTGTGCTCTCTCTTTCTTCTCTATTTTGCGCTCTCTCTCCCCTCCTCTCTTTTGCACTCTCTCCTCCTCTCTTGTGCACTCTCTCTCCCCTCCCTCATTTTTTGCTCTCTCTCCCCCCCTCTTTTTTTTGCTCTCTCTCCACCCTCTCTTTTGCTCTGTCTCTTTCCCCTCTCTTTTGCTCTCTCCATCCCTCTCTTTTGCTCTCTCCATCCCTCTCTTTTGCTCTCTTTCTCCCCCTCTCTTTTGCTCTGTCTGCCCCCTCTCTTTTGCTCTCTCCCCTCTCTTTTGATCTCTCCCCCCCCCCTCTCTTTTGCTCTGTGTCTCTCCCCTCTCTTGTGTTCTCTCTCTCCATCCCTCTCTAGTGCTCTCTCTCTCTCCCCTCTCTATTTCTCTCTCTCCCCCTCTTTTTTTCTCTCTCTCTCTCTCCCCCTCTCTTTTGCACTCTCTCTCTCCCCCATCTCTTTTGCGCTCTCTCTCCCCCCTCACTTTTGCTCTGTCTCTTTCCCCTCTTTTGCTCTTTCTATCATCCCTCTCTTTTGCTCTCTCTCTCCCCCTCTCTTTTGCTCTCTCTCCACCCTCTCTTTTGCTCTTTCCCCTCTCTTTTGCTCTCTCCTCTCCTCTCTTTAGCTCTTTCCCATATCTTTTTGTCTCTCCCCCTCTCTTTCTATCTCTCGGCCCTCTTTCTCCCGCTGACCGTACCCAGCCACGACCCTGCCATGCCCCAACACACCCTGCCATGCCCCTGCCCACGCCAGCCACGCACACTGTCACCGCACCATGCCGCAAACAGCAGATCAGGTAAGGCCAGGATATGGTTTTACACCATTCATTGTGCTGTCTCTATTGCGCATGACAGGTTCGGACAAACACACTTGGCCTTTCAATAATATAGGATATGGTTTTACACCATTCAATACATTCAAAATTCATATTGAAAGAAATATTTTATATACAAGACATATGTGGACATATATCATGATTAAAGGGATATTCTACTCCAGAATTTTCATTGTTTAAAAAGATAATCCTTTATTAAACATTCCCCAGTTTTGCATAACCACCACAGTTTTGTTAATATACTTTTTATCTCTGTGCTTACCTTGTCTCTAAGCCTCTGCAGACTTCTTCTTATTTCAGTTCTTTTGACTGACTTGCAATTTATCCAATCAGCGCTCTCTCTCCCCCCTCTCTTTTGCTCTGTCTCTTTCCCCTCTTTTGCTCTTTCTCTCCATCCCTCTCTTTTGCTCTCTATCTCCCCTCTCTTTTGCTCTCTCTTTCTCCCCCTCTAATTTGCTCTCTCTCCTCCCTCTCTTTTGCTCTCTCTCCCCATCTCTATTGCTCTCTCCCCCTCTCTCCCTCTCCCATCTCTCTCCCTCTCTCTCCCCCCTCTCTCTCTCCCCATCTCCCCCATCTCTCGCCCACCCTCTCTTCTTTTGCTCCCTCTCTTCCCCTCTCTTTTGCTCTAACTCTAACCACCTCTTATTTTCTCTCTCCCCCTCTGTTTTTCTCTCTCTCCCCCCTCTGTTTTTCTCTCTATTCCCTCTCTTTTGCTCTTCCCCCTCTCTTTTGCTCTTTCCCATCTATTTTGCTCTCTCTCCCCCCCTCTCTTTTGCTCTTTCCCCTCTCTTTTGCTCTCTCTCCCCCCTCTCTTTTGCTCTCTCTACACGCCTCTTTTGCTCTGTCTCTCTCCCCTCTCTTTTGCTCTCTCTCTCCCCCTCTCATTTGCTCTCTCTCCTCCCTCTATTTTGCTCTCTCTCCCCCTTTCTATTGCTCTCTCATCCTCTCTCCCACCCTCTCTCCCACCCCCATCTCTCTCTATCTCCCGCCCCTCTCTCTCCCCATCTCCCCCATCTCTCTCCCCCTCTCTTCTTTTGCTCTTTCTCTCCCCCTCTCTTTTGCTCTCTCTCTTCCCCTCTCTTTTGCTCTCTCTCTTACCACCTCTTATTTTCTCTCTTCCCCTCTCTTTTGCACTCTCTCTTCCTCTCTCTTTTGCTCTCTCTCCCCCCTCTCTTTTGCTCTTTCCCCTCTCTTTTGCTCTCTGCTCTCTTTAGCTCTTTCCCATATCTTTTTGTCTCTCCCCCTCTCTTTCTATCTCTCGCCCCTCTCTCTCCCGCCAACCTGCCCGGCCACACCCCTGCCACGCCCCCAACACACCCTACCATGCCCCTGCCCACGACGGACATGCACACTGTCGCCGCCCTGTGCCACAAACAGCAGATCAGGTAAGGCCAGGTGTGTTTGTCCTTGTGCTGTCTCTACTGCGCATGACAGGTTCGGACAAACACACTTTCCCTTTTAAATTATAGGATATGGTTTTACACCATTCAATAGATTCAAAATTCATATTTAAAGAAATATTTTATATACAAGACATATGTGGACATTTATCATGATTAAAGGGATATTCTACTCCAGAATTTTCATTTTTTAAAAAGATAATCCTTTATTACCCATTCCCCAGTTTTACATAACCTTCACAGTTTTGTTAATATACTTTTTATCTCTGTGCTTACCTTGTATCTAAGCCTCTGCAGACTTCTTCTTATTTCAGTTCTTTTGAGTGACTTGCAACTTATCCAATCAGTTCTGACTTATAAGTAACTCAATGGGAGTGAGCACAATTTTATCAATAAGACACACATGAACTAGTGCTGTCTAGCTGTAAAAGACTGTCAAAATGCACTGAGATAAGAGGCAGCTTTCAACGGCTTAGAAATCAGTTTGGGCCTACCTAGGTTTAGCTTTCGACAAAGAATATCAAGAGAACAAAGCAAATTTGAAGCTAAAAGTAAATTGGAAAGTTGTTTAACATTGCGTGCCCTATCTGAAAGTTATGAAAGTTTAATTTTGACTAGACCGTCCTTTTAAGATGGACAAGGTTCGCAGCTAGGTGAGTGAGCACCATCTGATATTCATATTTAACCTAAGCAAATGTATTATTATTTATTATTATTATTATTATTATTATTATTATTATACTTTATTTATGAAGCACCAACATATTCTGCAGCACTGTCCATGGATACAATTCATTTAAATCAAACAATAATATAAAACTTGTAAGAGACAGGACAAAATTTACAAACACATACAGGAGGAATTGAGGGCCCTATTCCCATGGGAAATTACAATCTAGAAGGGTAGGAGGTTGAGAAACAGGAGGTGAGGATTGCAAGATAATGCAGAGTTAGATGAGGTTTTTAGGTAAGAGAAATATTATTGAGTTGGGTGGTAGGCTTCCCTAAACAGAAAATTCTTCAGAGAGCATTTAAAGGAAGAAAGATTAGGGCAAAGCCTGAAAGCATGAGGGAGAGTGTTCCAGAGGGTAGGTGCTGCACGACAGAAGTCCTGCAGTCTAAAAGGATAGGAAGGGATAGTCGGAGACACAAGGAGCAGATCATCATTGGAGCTTAGTGGGTGGGCTTGAGTATATTTGTTGATTAGAGAGGATAGGTAGAGGGGAGCGGCATTGGTGAGCGCTTTGTATGCAAGGGTGAGAATTTTGAATTTAATTCTGTTGTGTATGGGGAGCCAATGAAGGGACTTGCAGAGAGGTGCAGCTGATACAGTGTGACAGGAAAGGTGGATCAGCCTGGCAGAGGCATTTAGGATGGATTGAAGGGGGGAGAGGCAGGAAAGAGGAAGGCCAGTAAGTAGGTTATTGCAGTAGTCGGGAAATAACAAGGGAGAGGATTAAATGGCGATCAAGTGTGGTAGACCCACATAAAACATGTCTGTGCTGTGACCCTGGATCTGACGTTTTGAGCTGTTGCTCTTTTGTTTTTAATTGCTGTAACTCCAATAAAGTTATTCTTTTACACGCATCAGCTTGACCCCGCATGTCTGCTTTTCTTCAGGTGATATTCGGAAGTACTTTGTTGATTCACAGGATCGTTTGCGCTTTGGGCGTAGGTGCCCTGTCTGGGCTCCCAGGACGAAGAAGAAGGACACAGTGACCGGTGCCTATGCTGAAGAGACGCTGCCCGCTACACAGATCCCCACTAACTGGTAAGCGCCACTATACTTTGTCTTCACTGTCCTCAGGCCAGATTTTGTGGATATCTGAACATTAGCACAGGGGAAATAATCAACTGATTAATAAACAGGTCCTTTATAGTGAAATTCATCTTTAAAGGGACATTATACTGCTGTGCACAATTACAAAAGAATAGTAACTACTCACTATGGACATTAATGGTTGACAAAAGTAACCCTCAGCTGTGGCTAGAGCAAATGTAATCAGACATTTATGCTGACAGCAGAAAGGTGTATTCATTTTCAAGAGCAATTGTTCAGACAAATAGCAACTTGTTTGCCCTTGCTCGCCTCCAGAACTCTATTGGGAAAATTCTGACCATTGCTCTTGTGTAACCAATAGAACAAGAGCAGGGCTTTTCAATCAACAAAGATCCATCATAAGTGGTTTTAATCTACCACCTCTGAGGTTGCAGCGAGCTAAGGAAGCAGCTACCTTACAACCTCTGCTTTCTAATTTTGCGGTTAAGGGCTTGCATTTGGCAAGGGCTCCGAAGCTGTAGCATCATTTTCATAAATTACAATCATATATAACAGCAAGGTAAAGTCAATTGTGCACAACACTCATTTGTTAATTTATCCAATCAAAATATGAGACTCCAGATATTCAAGAAATATCGCTGACATATCTTGGGTGGCCTAACTAATAAAAAATAAATGGAAGTGGAGGGCCCTCTATTGGGCCTGTAACAAAATTAAGGGATACCTGAATTGAAGTCTGGAGTGTACTAGGACAGCTACATTGTTGCAAGTGTGGGGGCGGGTGTTTCTGCTTACCTTTATGGGTCCTGGCTGCAGTGGATCCGGCCTCTTTGTTCCTGGTTCCAGACTTCAAGGGAGCTATCCCCGGAAGAAGAGATGGCGGCTTGTAGTGGTAATGGTTAGGGTTCACCCTGGCGTGGGTAGGTTTATGGGAACGAGCCCTCTAAGCCCAGGTTTTAATTGTAGCCTTCCACCTGATTCAGGCATGTTTTTACGACTCGTTTAAGGAGGTGGCCTTACTAGGCTGGTTGTTTATGCCCTAGCTGGTGGTCGGTCAGGGCCCAGAGAGTGGGCAGGGAGAGGAAGAGTGATGCCCTAGGATGGGGGAGGCGACGCCCGCTAGGTGCTGACCTAGGGGTTACCCCCTACAAATCATAGGCCAAATATCTCTACCAATTACAGCCTTCTCTCTCTGCCAGTTGGGCATGCGCAATCCGTGCTACGCTGCAGTCACCATGTAGGACCCTGGCCGTCTATCGGTAGGGGTTAAGCTAGCTAGTTCATTGCCGCCACCAGTTTAAGAACTTTATGCAGTTCTATGTTATTATTATTGAGTTGCCTAGATTGGCATATATATCTGTAAATGAAGAGGTTTATTTTATATAATTAACGTGACCATGACCTGCCTTTAGCCCAAAACCTGTTGTTGTGTGTTTATTGTTTCTATAGGACTTAATAGGAAGTTTATCTCTTATGTATGGCAGAGACTGAGAGATACTGGTCTTACCAACATTTATCAGAACTGAGAAAAAGGTGAATTCTAAAATGTTGAAATAGTTTCCTCTTGGCGAGAAATACAATTTATCAAATTCCCATATCTCTTGAGTAAATGTAAAATTATGAGGAGAAAACCAAGCATATTTTAACTTACTAATGCAAGAGTCAAAAGACCATGGGAGCTTACTATTTAGCGGTTAGCTGTGAGAGCAACATTAGGGGCGGGAACTGCATGGCTGATGCAGGTATAAATACAGGGAGGATGTGATATTGCTAACATGAGTTTAAGTGACATGCTCATTTTATTTTCTCTAGATATAGTCCTTAAATCTGTCTTTTATACCCCACATTATGGTTTTTCTTAGATCATTAAAGGGACAGTGAAGTCAAAATTAAACTGTCCCTTTAATTTCTTTTATTAGTAATGAAAGCATGTTTGCTAGCATATTTTCCCTCATCTTCCTGGTAGAACAAGCTTTTACATTGCTAAATTTCTGTAGGCACCATAGGAAGCAGCCACTCAGAATCAATGGCATCATTGTGCCCCCTTTTTATATTTGAGTTTTTGTGTTGTTCTGGTCCCTTTTTGTTTTATATGATGCAGGATGTTTGTTGAATTGCTTCCTATATGGTTAACCCCTTAATGACCACAGCACTTTTACATTTTCGTTTGGGATCAGGGCTATTTTTTACATTTTTGCGGTTTGTGTTTAGCTGTAATTTTCCTCTTACTCATTTACTGTACCCACACATATTATATACCGTTTTTCTCGCCATTAAATGGACTTTCTAAAGATACCATTATTTACATCATATCTTATAATTTACTATAAAAAATGGAATAAAACACACTTTTTCTAACTTTGACCCCCAAAATCTGTTACACATCTACAATCATCAAAAAACACCCATGCTAAATAGTTTCTAAATTTTGTCCTGAGTTTTGAAATACCCAATGTTTACATGTTCTTTGCTTAATTTGCAAATTATAGGGCAATAAGTAGCACTTTGCTATTTCCAAACCACTTTTTTTCAAAATTAGCGCTAGTTACATTGGGACACTGATATCTTTCAGGAATCCCTGAATATCCCTTGACATGTATATATATATTTTTTTTAGAAGACATCCCAAAGTATTGATTTAGGCCCATTTTGGTATATTTCATGCCACCATTTCACCGCCAAATGCGATGAAATTAAAAAAAAAGTTCACTTTTTCACAATTTTTTTCACAAACTTAAGGTTTCTCACTGAAATTATTTACAAACAACGTGCAATTATGGCATACATGATTGTAAATGCTTCTCTGGGATCCTCTTTGTTCAGAAATAGCAGACATTTGTGGCTTTGGCATTGCTTTTTGGTATTTAGAAGGCCGCTAAATGTCACTGAACACCACACTTGTATTATGCCCAGCAATGAAGCGGTTAATTAGGGAGCATGTAGGGAGCTTGTAAGATTAATTTTAGCTTTAGTGTAGTGTAGTACACAGCCAAAAGTATTCATCTAGGCCCATTTTGGTATATTTTATGCTATTATTTCACCGCCAAATGCGATCAAATAAAAAAAAAGTTTAATTTTTCACACTTTTAGGTTTCTAACTGAAAATTATTTACAAACAGCTTGTGCAATTATGGCACACATGGTTGTAAATGCTTCTCTGTGATCCCCTTTGTTCAGAAATAGCAGACATTTATGGCTTTGGCGTTGCTTTTGGTAATTAGAAGTCCGCTAAATGCAGCTGCGCACCACACATGTATTATGCCCAGCAGTGAAGGGTTAATTAGGGAGCTTGTAGGGAGCTTGCAGGGTTAATTTTAGCTTTAGTATAGAGATCAATCTCCCACCTGACACATCACACCCCCTGATCCCTCCCAAACAGCTCTCTTCCCTCCCCCACTCCACAATTGTCCCCACCATCTTAAGTACTGGCAGAAAGTCTGCCAGTACTAAAATAAAGTTTTTTTGGGGATTTAAAAAAATAATAATCTTTTGTGTAGGATCCCCCCTTAGCTCCCAACCTCCCTGATCCCCCCCAAACAGCTCTCTAACCCCCCTCTGCCTTATTGTGCACCATATTGGGTACTGGCAGCTGTCTACCAGTACCCAGTTTGAAATCAAATATGGTTTTTATTTATTTTTTATTTTTAAAATACTATTTTCTGTAGTGTAGCTGCCCCCCTCAACACCCACCCTCTCCCAGATCGCTTAACTTTTTAATATTCCCACCCTCTCTCCCACGAGTACCACCTTGATGTAACATAGTTGTTCCATAGTGTAGGGTTACCACCCGCCTGCGTGCACCCATCCCCATGCACGTGCACGCACCCGCGCACACACCTGCACTCGATCCCGCCCCCCTCCTCCACCAATGTTCACCCACCCGCCTCCCTGGATCAGCTCCCACCCACCAACGAACATGGCCATCGGTTGCCGATACAGAGAGGGCCACAGAGTGGCTCTCTCTGCATCGGACTGCTAAAAAGTGTTATAGCAGGATGCCTCAATATCGAGGCATCACTGCTATAACATGAAAGCGGTTGGAAGTGATCAAGATCGCTTCCACCACTTTCAAAGACCAACGACGTACGGGGTACGTCCTTAGTCGTTAACTGCATTTTTTTGAAGGACGTACCCCATAAGTTGATGGTTGTTAAGGGGTTAAAGGGAGATGACACCCAAAAAGTTGTATTTTTTTTTTTGTTTTTTATATTTTTATTGAGGTTTAATTCCAGCTTACAAGCATAAAATAAACAGCAGAATAGTCAAAACATACAATCCTTTCCAAGGTTAGATACACTGCATGTCATAATGGATAAATATATCTTAGTCATATAAAGACGTGGAAAATTAGATGTAACGAAAAGGGATGCCGGAAGATAACTCTATGCCCTCCACATTACATATAGGGCCACTTTTGGACCCTGCATTGGAACAAAGTAGAAAAAGAAAAAGAAAAAAAAAAGAATACAGAGGGCAATAATGGTCAAAATGAGGCCACTCTTGGGTCTCAACATACAACCTCACTTTTCTCATGTATATAATATGTAGTTAAATAATGAACCATATCTTATCCATATAAAATAAACAATAAAATACTATCTGTAAAAACTTTCTGTGGTGACGGATTTCAAAGCAAAGCAATCAGTTGCGTCTTAATGTAGCAATCAAGATGAAACAAATAGGGCCACTCCTGGACCCTCAGGACTATAATTAGGTCTAATGTATAACCGTAACCTGAAACATCAGAATATGACAAAGAATAAAATCTTAAAGGTTAATCCAACAAACAGTAATAAAAAATCAAAGCTGTCATGAGGGAACTCTAAAAACTTGAGTACGAGGGTTCCAAACTTAGTATATCTAGCTCATCTGAAAATATGTATATAGTCATTTTAATATCTAGTTTCATTGGGGCTATATGCTTAACTCTAATTTAAAATGGTGGAGTATAGTTATATTGTGCTAATACATAGCGTAAGATAACCCAGTATTGTAACATTCACTAAAGTAGTATATTGCAATCTTGCACCTCCTATTGTAAAAAGGACCATATCTAATTATAATAATAAATAAGGAAGTCTTTATATCAATACTTAGAGAGGTAGAGCTGGAACTTTCAAGGCCCATGTAGGAATAAAATGATCATCTCTCATGTGCATGAGAACCGGTAAAATTGCTAGAGTAGGGATCCCTGAGCATACTATATATGTTCTATGGAATATCCTCATCTAGGAAAGGTGCTCAGGGCAAAGGAATACACTTATAATATAGCATACCTTGTAAATAAAATGCTATAAGGGGACCCAAAGCCTCTATCCAATATTAAGGGGCATTAGGGTCATAAAGTGGGTATGACTCAAGAACTAAAATTAGTGAGTACCTAGTGACTAAAGTCGCATGCAATAATGGGTTGAAAACAAAATAGGTAAACATCTGCAGTCAGCAATGGGATTATATTACGATACAGTAGAAGAATATCACACATAATAAAAAGCTTAATAGCTAAATTGAACAAGCAGCCTAAAGTAACATATGTCCAGATTAAATTATCAGTAGAGGCCACACAATATAATTCACAGTACATAAATGTTCATCCATAGCTATCCTGTAAGCCAAGCATATGAGAAATGTAATGTCACTGAATACAAGCCATCTAGTCAAGAGCTCACTGTAATTACAAATAGGTTAAAATGATCTACCAGTTCCCATGATCCGGGGGGTGTCCGTGCAGTGAGCAAGGTGATATACCCAGCACCTATCCCACACCTCTCTTGACAATAGTATATACTCCAGCATTTACAAAAAAGTTGCCGGCTGAAAAAGTAACAACACATATTCACCACTTTGAATAAAGGCTTGCCGCATGGATAATTTTCGATAGGACCTGTGAAGTTGTAGCGCCAATTTAAGACTGAGGGTCCTACTCTCCTCTTGAAGTAGTCCATCTGGCAAGTTATAGAGAGTACCAGGCTGCTCGTGTGCGGTGTCTCTTATGTCACGGTAGTTATGTGAATGTGTGACTAATGTCTGCAGCGCTCCCTCCCTGCGGTCTTGTGCAGCTTGTAAATGACCCATGTCCCGTCTCCAGGGGTCGGCCGCAATCCCCGGAGCGGGGGCAGGAACAATCATTGACCGCATGCAGGGTTCTTGAAGCACCGACATGAGTGAATCTTGCGCCTGATAAGTAGGTAGCTGAGATGTCGGTCTCCACATGTTGTTGTTAATTCTTGTGACTGCTGCACTATTAGCACATCCCAATGGTGGTCTAACTGCCTGTGTATCTCCAAGTTGTGATGGCAAGGTTAAGTCCGCCATTGTCTTGCAGAGTTTGCATTCAAAGTCCTCAAATAAAGCCAGAATGGCATGACAGAGTTCCTCCGTGATCAGTAAGCTGATGGATTACGGTATAGCAGATACTTCTGAAAGCTGTGTAGGAGAATTATCCCATTTCAGGATTTCTTATTACGGTATAGCAGATATGAAATTTGTGCTTCGTTATGAGCTTCTAACCCAGAAGTCTGGGGGGGTACTGTGCGGCTGCCCGAACTTCGCTGCTTCTCTCCAAAAGAGTAGGCCTTACAGGCCACGCTGCTTACAAGTTCTTTAGATGGCTAGGAAGTTGAACCGAAGAACATAGGTCAGGTACAAAGCTTAGGAATACTTTCCTGAATCTTGTAAACTTTCTGTGATAAAGCTACTAAGGAAATAATAGCTTAGTATTGAAAATATGATATAAAGTCAGGAGCTCTTCAAAAACATGTCCTGCCGCATCGGCTGTAGGCACCGCCCCCCCAAAAAAGTTGTATTTTATTATTCAGATAGAGCATACAATTTTAAACAATTTTCCAATTTACTTCTATTGTCTTATTTGCTTTGTTTTCTTGGTATTCTTTGTTGAAAAGCATACCTAGGTAGGCTCAAGAGCTGGGAGATAGCTGCTGATTGGTGGCTGCAGATATATACCTCTTATTATTGGCTTACTGATGTGTTTAGCTAGCTCCCAGTAGTGTATTGCTGCTCATTCATGAAGGATACAAAAAAAATATGCAAAATCGATAATAGAAATAAATTGGAAAGTTATTTAAAATTATGTCCCCGATCTGAATCATGAAAGAAAGGTTTTGGGTTTCATGTCCCTTTAATTGTCTTATTTGAACTCTTCTGATAATCTATGACTATCAGTAATCCCCTTTGTCTTGAGTATCTGATATTCACCAAAAGGTGAAAGATATATAACAGTTTGTTTTTTTAGCATTATTTAAAGGGACATGCAAGTCAATATAAAAATGTCATGAACTAGATAGAGCATTCAATGTTAAGAGATGTTTTAAAATTAGTTCTTTTAACAAATTGACTTAGTTTTCTTTTTACCCTTTTGTAGAAAGTATACCTAGGTATGCTCAGGGGCAGCAATACACCACTGGGAGCTAGCTGGTGATTAGTGACTACTAGACATGTGCAGAACAGAATCATTTGGTTTTAGAATATTTTTGTGCTGCACTATTCAGTATTAGTTTTGTTTAAAATGACATAAATACTGAATATTCATTATCATTTACAATGGTTTTCATTAAAACAAATGTAAATGTTATTTTGCTGCAGATGCCCTTTTCCTTTACAGCAGCCTCTAGTATTCGCTGTACTAATCCTCTATTAGCGCGGACCTGGACTCTGTGAAGAAAGTCAGATTAGCACAGCCCCAGCACACTATAAGTATATATAGGTAAGTATTAAACCTAATTTGAAGGCTAACAAATATAAATTAATTAACGTAATTAGTATAAACTTGTTATTCTTTAAATTAGTTGGAGCAAAATGCACATCTCTAGTGGCTACAAATATATGTCTTTTGTCATTGGCTCACCAGATGTGTTCAGCTACCTCCCTGTAGTGCATTGCTGCTTTGGCATAATGACTTTGCAGGGGTTAAGCATACGGGTGTATACAAGCAATAGTGCAATAATAAAATCCTCCAAAACAGAAGAGCATTTTCTTTTTTGCACCTTTACGCCCATTTAAATAACATAACATTAATCAACTACTCTAATTAGCAAGTGAGTATAATTTATGTATCCTTGTTAATGGACTACTAGCCCCTATCTAGAGTGTTTTAGGCTCTCTCTCAAGAAAAGCAAGGAATAACTTAGTGAATTTGTTAGCAGCATTTTATTTTTTAATCTTGAAGTTAATACATAATACATTGATAATTAAACAGTAATCTAATAATTAAGAGGTAGATTACAAGTGGAGCGCTAATTTATCACAGGCCTGCAAACAGGCAAATTCGGTAGCAATTAGCGCACTGAAAATTATCCACCTCTGGCTAATTTTCAAAATAAACCCCTATTGCCCCCAAAATAAAGTATATTCTTTTTTTTATTATTATTAAAAATATATATATAGATTTTTTTTAATAAAAACAAAAACTGCAAAAAGCAGGTTCTAGGGGTTAAAGTTGGCGGCACTGAAAATTGTCTTTCCATTACGGTCTATGGGTACTCTGAGTTCCCTGTAAATATATATGCATATGCTTTTATATATATATATATATATATATATATATATATATATATATATATATTTATATTTATGTGTTAATATGCGTATATACACATCTAAACAAATAAATATGTATGTATATAGTCATATACATAAATAATTGAAATTGCTGTTGATCGCTGCACAACTTACTCTCTTCGTTGTGCTAGTTCTCAAACCGTGTCTCAAGGCATGAAAACGAGGCTCCCATTGGAGCCTATGGAAGCGTGCTTTTCCATTGTGTTCGCATTGCAGGCCACTTAAAATACCGCTGGCATTATGAGTGGAGCGCAAATATTGCGCTCGTGAAAATTGCAATTTTGCGCTCCACTAACAATCTGGCCCTAAATATTTATTTCAGAACTAGTGAGGGTTTATAATCCCCCTCATACATGTTTGTTGTTAAGGTGTATCCAGTAGTCCATGGGTTAATTACATTTTTGTCATTGTGCTCTTCAATGAATTAATGTAAAGATATATTTTACTTGGCATGAAAGATGTAAGATATCTAGATTAAACTAGTGTAAAAAAACTGTTAGTGACATGAATACATATAGAAAAATGTGCTTTTAGTGACTACAAACAAATACAAGAACTCAGCTTTCGTATTTCTATCATGTGTAACTTATTTTGTTAAACCATTTTTGCGTGATTTAATTTATTTGGGGGCAGGGAACATCTGTATGTAAACTATACATATTCAACAGTTTTCCCCCCCAACAAATTAGCAGTTACTAGCTTGGGTTCATTAATTGCTTGCTGTGAGTTGCTCAGCCTTTCCAAATCAACATCTGCCCTATTTTAATAAAGTGTGTATTAGACATCCTGTTGGTACCAGACATTTGGTATTAAGGAAATCAGTTAAAACTTGTGGTGATTCAGTACATATGTAACATCTTGGTATTTTACTTTGGAAAATAGTCTTAACAATAACATTTCCTATGTCATCAGTAAAAAGAACTAAAAATGCACCCACAACTATTTATTCACATAGCTACACAGTTATTCTGAAAAGGCACAGCGTTTCTTTTTAAATAATATAGCAGGAAAATGAGAAGAAAAAGAAAGCTATTTAAGTTTAGATTGATAAGCATCAAAAAGAGGGTATTCTGAGGGGTGAAGATGCCATAGAGGAGCACTGGACATATGGACCAGATCTGCATACCATGTCCTGCAGGGCTACGCAGGCAGGCGCTATCAATATTGCTTAAATCTTTTCCTGCTTAATCCGAGTAATTACTCATGGAAGAAGCACAATTGGTAGAAACAGATAAACTGGCTTGTAAAGGGGTCTATCAGCTCCACCTCTAACCTTGACCCGTATAAGGGAGGTTTGCAATTCAGACAAGATGCCATTAAGTCTATTTCTGGCAACCCCCCGTGATGCACCAACTGGTTGAAAACGTTCTGGTTGAGAGACCATTCTTTAGAGTACAATGTCTGATGACTAAGGTAATCTGCTTCACAGTAGTTGAACTCGAGAATATGTATGGCAGAGATGGTACACTGGTGTACCTCTGCCCAATTCATGAGACATGAGATCATTATTGCCAGATAACTGCGGGTGCCACCCTGATGATTGATATAGGCCACCAGTGTGATGTTGTTTGACTGAAAACAAATGAAGAGCACAGAAGAGAGAAGAGGCCAGGACTGAAAAACCCTGAAAATTATTATTGAGAAGACCAGGTCCCCTGACATCAATAAGAACCCCAGACCACTTCCCAACCTGTCAAACTGGCACCTGTGGTGATTATTTCCCAAGATAGACACAGGAAACTCATCCCTTGACACACAGGAATTAAAGATATCCACCAAGACAGGGATTGCTTGACTAATGGTTCTGAAAGAATTAATTGTGACAGGTTGGAGTGATCGCCATTCCACTGCCTTAGCATGGATAGTTGAAGCGGACACAAATTAAAACTTGCAATTGGGGTGCATCTGTTGTTTCCACCGTCAGACCCACAACCTCCATGCATTGAGCAATATTGGGGTGAAGGGTAGACTGTAGATTCATCTAAGCTGATTGTAGTTTGAGTTTCTGTGGATTCATGAGGAACAGTCTCATATAGACTGAATCTATGATTACGCCTAGTAAGCCTACCCTCCTCATCAGACAAAAAAGAAGATCCATCAGAATCAGATATCTAAGCTTGACTGATAGGCATGGAAACAGAAAGTACCTTATCCCTATTACAGGCTCCTGAGGAATTAGACTTATGCTTATGCTTGCTTGGATGCCGCGTTACACCCATAACCTCAGAAATAGCAGACTTTAAATGGTTCTTGAAACCTGTGAAAAAATCAGTAACATCCTGTGTGGTATGCAAACTGCAGAAATTGTATTGGGATTTTGGTAATTGAGATTGTTAAAAAAAGAATTAAACAAGTATTGCAAAGTTGCGCTGGAGGACATACAGAAGACAATTTACAAAGCAAGCACTTGTTAGGTAGAAAAACAACATCTGTAGATCTGACCTCAAATGGACAAGCCAAGTTGAAGCAGTACCAGTATGCTCCATGAAGAAATAGTGACTTTAATATCTAAATCACAAAACTCAAGTGAACTGTGTGAAGAAATAACTCAAGTAGTATAGAGGCAGAAATCTAAGTGTAGGTCACACCAGACTATACGTATTAAGCACAAAAAAAATATTATATAAGCCTTCCTTACACTATTATGAACAGTAATAACATCTGCTCCAGTAGAAGGTCATCTTACTCCCTCTGGTACCAGGATACACTCTGCAGAGATGACCACTGCTGAAGTACTATAGCTTCTGTAAAAAAGCAGAGTCAAAAAAGAGGCATGCAGCACCCTCCTCCCCAATGTACTCAGTGAGCCCTCCATTGGTCATGCAAGTGTTACTAAAACTGCTGCTATCGCTCCCTCTCATTGCTCTGTAGTATTGTTATGTGCTAAGAGGGACTCACTGAAATGCTGGTCCTTAACAGAGACTTCTTAAAAGCCCTGTACATGTAAAAATAAAATTGTGACAAACCCCCCCTGAGTCCCCCCAGACAGACAAACATACACTGTGAATCAAGAAAACACAACACAGAGCCCAAATAATAAACCAGCATCCCCTTTATTAAAAATAATGTGAATGAGCAAGTGTGCACAAACCTCCTATAGGTATCAGCACTGACCCATGTTTTGTGTAATGGCTCTAAGTACTGTCTAAATATATTAAGCTGCAGCCTACGGGATGTGTGAGACAATATATACTTACTAGTATACTGTCCCCTCCAACCTCACCCTGTTGTGATTCCAGAGGTTGCAGTAGAGAGCCCATCCTGTTAGGGGTTACATCTGCATGGCCCAACAGCAGGAGGCTAAGGCAACTGTCCCAGGGACCCTGTGGCTGACTTGTTAACACAACTGCATAGAGAATATTTACACTACACAGCCAGTACCCTCCTATATCCCTCTCTTCCAGGAACTTTCCATTGAGAGAAATATTGCTATTAAAATCCATGTAATATTGAAGAAATACAAAGTACCTTTATCTTTTGCCCCCTTGACTAGGCAAAGAAAATTCTGTAAGAGAAGGGGAAGTAAGAGGAATACTTAAAAGCTCTGGTATTAGGTGTCCTTGCCTCCTCCTGGTGGCCAGGTGATGTACTTCCCAAGAGTAAGGACTTGTGGACTCTCATCACCTTAAGAAAGAAATCTAACACACAATAAGCTGCTTGTATATCCAAGCCACACAGAGGAGTAGGGAGGTCAACTTTATTATGTAATTTGATATGTTTACACTCAATTAATTTCACTTTAGAAGAGTTTATGTTTTGAATATATTTATTTGTTTCTATTTAATTTTCATTTATTATTAATGCAATAAAAATAATGCAAATGATTGCAATAGAGTACAATTTAATGAAACTAGAAAGAATGTAACCATGCTTTATAATTTAGAGAGAGAGAGAATAGTTATCATGCGTCCCCAATACTATCAATGCAAAATACCTACAAAGATGGTGTCCAATATACAGAAAGGTAAAAGTAACTCGCCATCAGAATCCTTTTCTTATTCACTTGTGCCTCAAAATCTCCATCTCTACCTTTCACAGAGTAAATTCAGCAAAAGAATTCCATTCCAAAGAAAAACACATGATTTTTCAGTACTTTTGAATTTCAACAGCTTGAAAAAGCTTATAACATATTTGGCCTTAATAGTGACCTTATAATATATTTCAAATGAAACTTTAATGCAACTGATTACAATAATTTAAATGTTCATTTGTGATTGTTAGAAAGTGTTTTTTCAAATAATGTGTCATAATTAAGTGCATACATCATTATGGTTAAAGGGACTGGAAACTCCAAAATGTTCTTTCATGATTCAGATAGAATTTACAATTTTAAACAACTTTCCAATTTACTTCTATTATCAAATTTGCTTAATTATCTTGATATATTTTACTGACTGAACAGCATTGCAGAACTGGCAGCTGGCTGAACCCATCTTGTCAGCCAATCATAAGAGACAAATGTGTGCAGGCACCAATCAGCAGCTAGCTCCCACTAGTGTAAGATATGTGCGTATTTATTTTCAACAAGGGATAGCAAGAAAACTAAGTATATTTGAAAATAGAAGTGAATTTAAGTGTCTTGAAATGACATGGTCTATCTGAATCATGCAAGTTTAATTTGGACTTTCCTATCCCTTTAAGTAAATAATCTCCCATTCATACATATTATATAAACAATCTGCATTAGTTTTCCATTTAATATGTTTTATTATCCTTTTGGCTCTGAGTTTGCTCCTTTGAAAGTCTGTGAAATTCCTTACAAGAATGTATATGAAAGCCTGTTTTTTTATTTTATTTACTATCACCTAGATTACAAGTTTTGCACTAAACAGGGTGTGAAACTAACGCCAAAAAAGCTGCATTATTTCCCTCTCCATAACGTTGCCATTACGAGTTACTGAAAAGTCTCCTTGTGCGTGCGATATGGTGGAGTTAAGCTCCATACCGCAAAAAAGCCAAGGGCTGCTTTGACGTGCTCATGCACGCTTTGCCCCATAGACATCAATGGGGAGAGAGTGTTAGAAAAAACCTAACACCTGAAGTGCGGAATGAAATATCTTCGTAACGCAACCCCATTGATGTCTATGGGAAAAAAGTTACATTTAAACCTAACACCATAACATAAACCCCAAGTCTAAAAACCCCTAATCTGCCGCCCCCAACATCACAGACACTAATAAAAGTTATTAACCCCTATTCCGCCGCTCTCCCGACATCGCTGACACCTAAATAAAGTTATTAACCCCTATTCCGCCAGTCCCCGACATCGAAGACACTATTATAAAGTTATTAACGCATATTCCACCGCTCCCCGGCATCGCCGCCCTAAATAAACCTATTAACCCCTAAACCGTCAGCCCCCCACATCGCAAAACACTAAATTAAATTATTAACCCCTAAACCTAACACCCCCCTAACTTAAAATTAAAATTACAATATAACTACCTTAAAATAAATAAAAACTTACCTGTGAAATAAAAATAAACCTAACATTAAACTGTAAATTAACCTAACATTACTATTCCAATAAAATAAAAAAAATACTACCAATGAAAAAATATAAATTACAAATTTAAAAATTTTAAATTACAAAAAATAATAAACACTAAATTAGGAAAAATAAAAAACACTAAGCTAACAAAAAATAATAAACGAAATTATCAAAAATAAAAATAATTACACCTAATCTAATAGTCCTATAAAAATAAAAAGCCCCTGCAAAATAAAAACACCCCGTAGCCTACAATAAACTACCAATAGCCCTTAAAATGGCCTTTTGTATGGGCATTGCCCTAGGTTAAACAGCTCTTTTAGCTGTAAAAAAATTACAAAGTCCCCCCAAGAGTAAAACCCACCACCCAACCAACCCCCCAAAATAAAAAACCTAACTCTAAAAGAAACCTAAGCTACCCATTGCCCCTAAAGGGGCATTTGTATGGGCATTGCCCTAAAAATGCATTCAGCTCTTTTCCAAAAGCCCAAAGCCCTTATCTGAAAAAAAAGAAAACACCCAAAAAATGAAAGAAAACCCACTAGGTTCCTGAAGTCCAGACATCCATTTCCATCCAGGCGGCGAGAAGTCTTCATCCAGGAGGTGATATCTTCATCCATCCCGGCGGTGTCTTCTATCTTTATCCCGGGGGTGCGGAGCCATCCTGGAAGCCGATCTCATCCTGCGCGGAGCGTCCTCTTAATACGGTTACCTCCGTACACTGAAGTTGAAAGCAAGGTAGCCGTTTCAAAATGGCGTACCTTGTATTTATATTTGCTGAGTTGATTCTTCAAATTCAAATCAGCCAATAGGATGAGAGTTTCTGAAATCCCATTGGCTGTTCAAATTAGCCAATAGGATTTCAGTAGCTGTCCTCCGATTGGCTGATTTGACTTTGACGAATCAAATCAGCCAATAGGAATGCAAAGGACGCCATATTTAAACGTGTACCTTGAATTCGCTATTCAGTGTACAGCAACGATCATATGAAAAGGATGCTCCACGCTCTATGGCTCTGCACTCATCTCCGCTCCACGCCGGCTTGGTCCTGGATAAAGAAGGAAGAGGTCCCTCTTGGAAGAAGATGTTGGCCACTTGGAAGAAGTCTTCACCGCCTGGAACAGGACCTTCTCCGTCGGACTTCAGGAACAGTGAGTACCTATTTGGAGGGGTTAGACCTAGGCTTTTTTTTTTTTTTTTTAAGATTAGGGATTTATTGGGCACTCTTAATAGAGCTGGATGCCCTTTTAAGGGCAGTAAGAGAGCTCAATGCCCTTTTAAGGGTAATTCCCATACAAATGCCCATTTAGGGGCAATGGGTAATTTAGGATTTTTTAGCATTAGGTTTTTTTTATTTTGGGGGGTTAGGTGTGTGGGGGGTTTTACTGTTAGAGGGGGTTTTACTGTTTTAAGGAAAATAGCTGTTTAACTAAGGGCAATGCCTCTAGAAAAGGCCCTTTTAATGGCTATTGGTAGTTTAGTATTAGGGTGTGTTTTTATTTTGGGGGGCTTTTTTATTTTCATAGGGATAAGGTTTTTTTGTTTTTTGTTTTTGATAATTTGGTTTATTATTTTATGTAATGTTAGACTTTTTTATTTTTGTAATATTAGATTTTTTTTTTTTAAGTAATGTTAGCTTTTTTATTTTGTTTGTAACTAATGGCAGATTAGGGGTTTATAGTTTTAATAGGGACTTTGCAATGTGGGCTAATGGCAGATTAGGGGTTAATACTTTTATTAGGTAGTTTGCGATGTTGGGGTTGGCAAATTTATGGGTTAATACTTTTATTAGGTAGTTTGCGATGTTGGGGTTGGCGGATTTAGGGGTTAATACTTTTCGCCTAGATTTAGAGTTCTGCGGCCAAAGGGGTGCGTTAGCTATGCATGCTTTTTTCCCCCCGCACCTTTTAAATACCGATGGTATTTAGAGTTCACAGAAGGGCTGCGTTAGGCTCCAAAAAGGGAGCGTATAGCATAATTTACCGCCACTGCAACTCTAAATACCAGCGGTGCTTACGGACGTGGCCAGCTTCAAAAACGTACTCGTGCACGATTCCCCCATAGGAAACAATGGGGTCGTTTGAGCTTAAAAAAAATCTAACACCTGCAAAAAAGCAGCGTTCAGCTCCTAACGCAGCCCCATTTTTCCTATGAGGAAACACTTTCTAAGTCTGCACCTAACACCCTAACATGTACCCCGAGTCTAAACACCCCTAACCTTACACTTATTAACCCCTAATCTGCCAACCCCGCTATCGCTGACCCCTGCATATTATTATTAACCCCTAATCTGCCGCTCCATATACCGCCGCAACCTACGTTATCCCTATGAACCCCTAATCTGCTGCCCCTAACACTGCCGACCCCTATATTATATTTATTAACCCCTAATCTGCCACCCCAACGTCGTCGCCGCCACCTACCTACACTTATTAACCCCTAATCTGCTGACCAGACCTCATCGCTACTATAATAAAGTTATTAACCCCTAATCCGCCTCACTCCCGCCTCAAAAACCCTATAATAAATAGTATTAACCCCTAATCTGCCCTCCCTAACATCACCGACACCTAACTTCAAGTATTAACCCCTAATCTGCTGACCGGACCTCACCGCTACTCTAATAAATGTATTAACCCCTAAAGCTAAGTCTAACCCTAACACTAACACCCTCCTAAATTAAATATAATTTTTATCTAACAAAATAAATTATTTCTTATTAAATAAATTATTCCTATTTAAAGCTAAATACTTACCTGTAAAATAAACCCTAATATAGCTGCAATATAAATTATAATTATATTGTAGCTATTTTAGGATTAATATTTATTTTACAGGCAACTTTGTATTTATTTTAACCAGGTACAATAGCTATTAAATAGTTAATAACTATTTAATAGCTACCTAGTTAAAATAATTACAAAATTACCTGTAAAATAAATCCTAACCTAAGTTACAATTAAACCTAACACTACACTATCAATAAATGAATTAAATAAAATACCTACAATTATCTACAATTAAACCTAACACTACACTATCAATAAATTAATTGCATACAAATACCTACAAATAAATAGAATTAAATAAACTAACTAAAGTACAAAAATAAAAAAAGAACTAAGTTACAAAAAAAATAAAAAAATAATTTACAAACATTATATAAATATTACAACAATTTTAAGCTAATTACACCTACTCTGAGCCCCCTAATAAAATAACAAAGCCCCCTAAAATAAAAAAAATGCCCTACCCTATTCTAAAATAAAAATTGAATTCGGAACAGCCAATAGAATGCGAGCTAAATCTGATTGGCTGATTGGATCAGCCAATCGGATTGAACTTGAATCTGATTGGCTGATTCCATCAGCCAATCAGAATTTTCCTACCTTAATTCCGATTGGCTGATAGAATCCTATCAGCCAATCGGAATTCAAGGGACGCCATCTTGGATGACGTCCCTTAAAGGAACCGTCATTCGTCGGGAAGTCGTCGGCCAGGATGGATGTTCGTCGGCGGGATGAAGATGGAGCCGGAAGAAAGAAGATTATATTTAATTTAGGGGGGTGTTAGAGTTAGGTTTAGACTTAGCTTTAGGGGTTAATACATTTATTATAGTAGCGATGAGGTCCGGTCGGCAGATTAGGGGTTAATGCTTGAAGTTAGGTGTGGGTGATGTTAGGGTGGGCAGATTAGGGGTTAATACTATTAATACTATTAATACTATTTATTATAGGGTTATTGAGGCGGGAGTGAGGCGGATTAGGGGTTAATAACTTTATTATAGTAGCGGGGAGGTCCGGTCGGCAGATTAGGGGTTAATAATTGTAGGTAGGTGGCAGCGACATTGGGGGCGGCAGATTAGGGGTTAATAAATATAATATAGGGGTCGGTGGTGTTAGGGGCAGCAGATTAGGGGTATATAAGTATAACGTAGGTGGCAGCGGTGTGCGGTCGGCAGATTAGGGGTTAAAAAAATTATTAGAGTGGCGGCGATGTGGGGGGACCTTGGTTTAGGGGTACATAGGTAGTTTATGGGTGTTAGTGTACTTTAGAGCACAGTAGTTAAGAGCTTTATGAACCGGCGTTAACCCATAAAGCTCTTAACTCCTGGCTTTTTTCTGCGGCTGGAGTTTTGTCGTTAGATTTCTAATGCTCACTTCAGCCAAGACTCTAAATACCAGCGTTAGAAAGATCCCATTGAAAAGATAGGATAAGCAAATGGCGTAGGGGGATCTGCAGTATGGAAAAGTCGCGGCTGCAAAGTGAGCATTAGACCCTTTCCTGACTGACTCTAAATACCAGCGGTAGCCCAAAACCAGCGTTAGGAGCCTCTAACGCTGGTTTTGACGGCTAACGCCAAACTTAGTTTGATTACCCCAAGATGAAAATTCAACAGCTTTGTTGGATGACTATTGACTATCTAGAAAGAAAACAAGACCACAATGTTGGTTAAAAGTTCCATTGCGAGTCCATTTATGTCTCATATGTATAACTTCAGTTTATATAAATCACTATTTGAAAACTATTTGTATTTATTAGTAGTAATATCATTTGTAAGTGTACAAGATCAGGGAAAACAGACATTGGTTAGTGACTGAAGCTCAGGCATACGCACAATTTAAAGTTTATGAGAAAAAAAAGAGAAAATTACACATATAATATCATATAGGAACAGTTGCTTTGTGACAGAAATATGATCAAAGCATTTGGAATGATTTCATTGAGGATGTGTGAAGTTTCCTTTGGTCAAGGTTGGTGTCTTCAGATCTTGTACATATTAAAAGGAATAACAATTAAGTGCAACAAATGTATGAGAAAACCTGAAGACTGATGGCTACATGCATACCCTTTAAACTCTGTGTCTAATAAAAAAAAGCAGTTCAATGTATTCAGAATTCATGTATAGATATCAGAGTTATGAATAATGGATCTATGTCAAATAGGAACCCATTAACCCCTGACTTACATCAAACCCAGAATTGAGAACATCAAACAAATTTATACATTTAAAATTTCACATCCTTCTTTCAGTCTTGGATTGGAAATTTCAATTGAGTACAGTTAATATTTCATATTCTGAAGGCTGTAGCTTCAGCTATTGAAGTATTTGTCTACATAAGTGTCAGATTTCTTTTTCTTTTCTTTGTTCTTCAGTTTGTAATTGTAAACAGGTACCTGTTTATTCTTTTGCTCAGGTTGCGGGCTGTCTCTCCAACATAGAGACTCAGGTTTTGGGCACAAAAGGTTCCTACCCAGGGACCCTGTCTGCTAGGATTCCAGTCCTATGCGGCAGCATCCACTACATACATTTAACACTAAACCACTAAGCAAGTGCTTGACCCCCCCCCCCCCCACTCTCACATAACATTTCTGTTGTTATCAATTATCATAGACAAAGATTGCTGCGTCTTAACTTATGCTTGCAGGCCCATATGAGAGAACCAACCACTACAAGTACTGAATATAAATGTAAAGGAATTCAATACTCTAGGTCAGTTTTCTAGCGTTTTGGTCTAGTATTATTGTTACAAGTTTAAATGGACAGTCAAGTCAAAATTAAACTTTTATGATTCAAATATGGCTTGCAATTTTAAACAACTTTCCAATTTACTTTTATCATAAGATTTGCTTTGCTCTCTTGGTATTGTTAGGTGGGCTCATACACTGATTTCTAAACCACCTTTATCTCAGTGCATTTTGACAGTTTTCCTCAGAAAGACAGTGCTAGTTCATGAGTGCAATATAGATAACAGTGTGCTCACTCCCATGGAGTAATTTATGAGAAAGCACTGATTGGCTAAAATGCAAGTCTGTCAAAAGAACTGAGATAAGGGGGCAGTGTACAGAAGCTTTACATACAAGTATTCACAGAGGTGTATTAATATCAAAGTTTTGGTTATGCAAAACTGGGGAGTGGGTATGAAAGGGATTTTCTATCTTTGTAAAAATTACACATTTTCAAGTAGACTGTCCCTTAAAGTAATATATGAGTTGTGGTGGTTTTAGTGCAACATTTTGAATTCACAGTATATATACACATATATGCACATTTTGTAATGGCTGATCGCTATCACATGATACAAATGGAATGAAAATGTAACTAACTTTGAACTAACTAAGTAATTTTACTAACTTTGAAAATTTTCAGAAGAAAATCTACTGCTTATTTGATATCTAGACTAAATGCTATTATATTGTATTTTTTTATTATTATTATGGAATTCTGCTATATTTAATAAAACATTAAATACAGTGGACCCATGTATGAAGCCAGTGCTGACAAGCTTCTCAACTGGAGAACCTGTCCGCCCGGCTTCACAATAAACAGGCAGCGGACCCTGTATGTCTGCTGCCTGTATGCACCATAGCCAAAATTAACATTTTCAGGGTGATTTGTATCTGCTAGTTTAGAGGTGATGGAGATGGTAAGAAGCAGGGATCAAAAGCACATTCACTGCTTAATACATTGAACTCAGTATCTGTATCCATTTGGTTGACGCTGTAAGCAGTGTTAGCACAGAGGAAATTAATGTGGAGTGCATGTAGAATACCATATTTGTGTAGTAACAGTATCACAACATTGTAGTGTAAGGTAAGATCACTACATACAGTATTTGCACCACAAGGGTTCTGGAGCTCCATCTGCAGCTCCACAATGGAAGCCCTTAATCATAACTCTCCTTTTCAGCTTCAAAGAGAACATAAATAATAAATAAATAAATAAGCCATGTAATATATGCAAAAATCTCACAATGGTTCAATTAAGAACTTTTTGGATCTTAAATTAGAATTTGTTTTTTATTCATTCTCACCCATATATCTGAGACCTCGCCAAACCCTTATCTGCTTTTCAAAATGTGCTTTACTAATTAGCCCTCTCATAGAATTGTATCTATTTCATATAAGTCTATTTTAGGAGATTGGTATACAGAGGAACCAATATATACACATGAAAGGGAAGGTTTAACCTTTTCACTTTTCTACATTCCAATGTTGATGCTTTACCTAGAATACAGAAACTAAAATCCTTGCAACCCCTCCATCAAATATATCTAGTCACGTCTAATAGGTTCTGGACCTATTGCAGAGGGAGAGGAACCTTATTGCTTATCTGTTCTGTCCTATCATTCAGACCTTTAGGACAGATAGAAAATGTTGTAATTAGAGATCACCTCTATTTCTATTCTTTTTAATAAGCAAATAAGATTATTACACAAGTATAAGGAAACCTGGTTTATGCTTTTGGTAGTTCTTATCAAACATCTAATTCCTCTGTATTGGAAGAAAACAAGAAAAACTTCCTTACCGGAATGTGTGAATCTAGTTTATTATAACCTTTCTTTAGAGAAAATCCACCATAATTTTATGAAGTAAAAAAAAATCAAACGCAAACTAGCTAATAAATGTATTAGCCCCTAATCCGCCATGCCACCACAACGTGCAAAGTACCTAATAAACATATTAACCTCTAAACCGCCATCCCCACAACGCAATCTAACTAATCACACTATTAACCCCTAATCCACCATCCACCCACAACGCAAAGTACCTAATTAACCTATTAACCCCTAGTCCGCCAATGCCCCACATCGTAAAACTACCTATTGAAATTGAAACTATTAACCCCTAATCTGCCATACCCCCACAACGCAATCTACCTAGTTAATCTATTAATCCTTAAACCGCTATCCCCCTGCAATGAAAAGTATTAATCTAATCACTAAGCCCCCTAACCTAACACCCTCTAAGTTAACCCTAATTACATAAAATAAAAAAGACTATCTCCCTAAAAAATTTATTAAAAATTACCAAAACAAAAAAAAAAAAAAAATTAACATTAAAATAAAAAATCCTAACAATACAGTAAAAAAACCTAAGCTCACGTGAAAATAAAAAAATCTAATATTACAAAAAATAAAAAAAGTCTAAGATTACAGAAAAAAATAAACAAAATTATCCAAAATAAAAAAAATTAAGCCTAATCTAATACCCCTATAAAAACAAAAAAGCCACCCAAAAATAAAAACAACCCTAATCTAACACTAAACTACAATAGTTTGTAGGCCATTGCCCTAAAGAAATCTGCTCTTTTACTTAAAAAATTAAAATTACCCCCAACAGTAAAACTAATCAAAAAAAAAAAGGCCAAACTCTAAAAAAACCTAAGCTACCCATTGCCCCTAAAGGGGTATTTGTATGGGGGTTTTTTCCTTTAAAAGGGCAATCGGCTCTTAAGTGCCCATAAAAAAGCCCTAAAACAGCCAAAAAAACCACAAAAACTAACACTAACCCAGACATAGGTACTCACCATTCCTGAAGTCCGGCAGTGAAGGTCTTCTTCCGGGCGGCTCCATCTTCATCCAGCACAGGACCATCTTCTTTCTTCATTTCGATGGCACAGAGCAAAGGCAGCATGGAGCCGATCGGGAACAGCGGCAGCACAGACTTCCAACATGGATGGTCCTCTTCATGCGATCGCCTGCCGCACACTGAAGATTGAATGCAAGGTACCCCTTTTATATTAGGGTATTTTGCATTCCAATTGGTTGGCTGAAAATTTCAAATCAGCCAATCGGACGAGAGCTACTTCAATCCTATTGGCTGATTTGAACAGCCAATAGGATTTAAGTAGCTTTGATCCTATTGGCTGATTTGAAATATTCAGCCAATAGGAATGCTCTGCGCCACCGGGATGAAGAAAGAAGATGGTCTCGCGCTGGATGAAGATGGAGCCGCCTGGAAGAAAACCTTCCCCGCCAGGAATGGTAAGTACCTCTGTCGGGGTTAGTTTTAGTTTTTTTTTTGTTTTTTTTTTGGGTGGGTTTTTTTTTTAGATTAGGGCTGGGTTTTTTATGGGCACTAAATAGCTGATTGTGCTTTTAAGGGCAATGCTGCCAGGAATGGTGAGTACCTCTGTCGGAGTTAGTTTTAGTTTTTTTTGTTTTTTTTTGGGTGGGTTTTTTTTTTAGATTAGGGCTGGGGGTTTTTATGGGCACTAAAGAGCTGATTGTGCTTTTAAGGGCAATGCCCATACAAATACCCCTTTACAGGCAATGGATAGCTTAGTTTTTTTAGAGTTAGGTCTTTTTTAATTTGGGGGGTTGGGTGGGTGGATTTTTTTACGGTTAGGGTGTAATTTGTATTTTTTAATTAGAATAGCTGATTTCTTAGGGAAATGCCATACAAATGGCCCTTTTATGGGCTATTGGTAGTTTAGTGTTAGATTAGCCGGTGAGGTAGCTCAGTTGGTAATATGCCCTGACTACAAAATCCTGTTCAAAGGTCACAGGTTCAAATTCCGGCAGGGCCGACTCAGCCCTTCATCATTCCGAGGTCGATAAAATGAGTACCATTAAATTGGGTAAAAATAACAGCTATTACTATTCAGCTGCCGATTTGGTTAATTCCGAGAGCGAGCACTGAAAAAACTCTTTGACTCTGGGAGAAAGGTGCTTTATAAATACTAGTTATTAGGGGGTGTTTTTATTTTAGGGTGTTTTTTATTTTTTATAAGAGTATTAGATTAGGTTTAATTTTTTATTTTGGAGAATTTTGTTTACTTTTTTCTGTAATCTTAGATTTTTTTTTATTTTTTTGTAATATTAGATTTTTTATTTTAATTTAATCTTAATTTTTTTTTTTTTATGTAACCTTAGGGGGTTTTTTTTCATGTAAAGATAGTATTTTTTATTTTTGGTAATTTTTATTAATTTTAAAGGTAGTATTTTTTATTTTATGTAATTGTAGTTAATTGGGGTTAATTTAGGGGTTGTTAGGTTAGGGGGCTTAGTAATTAGATTGATACTTTGCGTTGTGCAGACTTGGTGGATTAGGGGTTATTAGTGTAATTAGATATTTTGCGTTTTGGGTGGGTAGCTGATTAAGGGTTAATAACTTTATTAGATACTTTGCGATGTGGGGATTGGCAGATTAGGGGTTAATAAATTTTGTAGCTAATGTTGTGCGGGGATGGCGGTTGAGAGGTACATATTGCACATGTGTTAGGTGTTTGTCAAGACTTAAAAGGAGTTACGGTGCTTATATACTCAGCACAAGGCTTGCTGTGCCTGCCTATATGTGGCGCGGTGACAATGGAGTAAAATGTTTACATTTTCGATGCTTAAATCCTTGCGCTGAATATGTGATACCGACTTGCAATGCCAGTTGTATGTTAGTTTATGGGAGTAAAAACAGCATGCGAAGGGTAAAATATGTATGCGCCGCATTTCTATGCGGCACCGTATATGTGATCACTAAATTCGCAAAAAAATTGGCGACACTGGCTTTTGCGGGCAACGCCGCATATATGATCGGGCCCCTTATGTTGGTCTCCATTGTTTTTCAATGCTGTTTTGTGCTGCGCTCACCAATATGAGCGCCAATAGCTCTCCTTGCACTATCCATAAAAATCCACTCTAAAAAAATGCTTTGCCTTGTTAATATTCTTCATACATTGTTCTCTATTCCTAGTGCGGGTCTGAGCACACGATAATACTCCCTGTCTTATTGATTGTGCTTTACTTTTAATCTAGCCCTCAGTACTTATACAAGTATTTTGTTTTCATTTGTTTTCTATGCAGCAGTTAACTACTATGTATATACAAATAGAATAGTTCCCTTAAAAAAATGTAAACAAAGAAGCTTGTTTAACTTATTTATATTGATTTGCTTATTATTGCACTGCTTTGTTCATTTTTAAATATTTACTTAGTTTAATAAGTCCAAATATTAACCTGAATAATATTTTTAATTTGTATTTATTATTTATATTATTATGAAGTTAGAGAAATGCAAACGAAATTACGTTTTTGGAGAAAAGCCATTACTTGTTTACTTTTATAAACAAGTCATTATCTCTTTGTTTCTTTGGTAACAAAATTACATTATATGAAAAAAGGGTCTTAATGTGGCTTTAATTTCAATTATGTATAGTGCCTTGTAAGAATTAGTAATTAATAAAAGCAAACAAAATGCAGATTAAATTCTGCAATAATTGCCTTGTGCATAAAAAGTAAATAGTTGGTGAATGGAAACCATGTCAAGGAACATTCAGTCGATATAGTTACACAATTTTCTTCTGTCTATTAATATAAACAGATTTATTTTTCAAAAAGATTTGTTTTTTTTCTTACATGGACATGAAATCCCAAATTGTTCTATGATTCAGATAGAGCACACAATTTTAAACAACTTTCTAATTTACTTCTCTTTTGTTCAAGAGCAGGGGCGAGATTATATATACGGCACAAGCTTCAGCGCAACTTTTGAATCCCACGCCGCCTGTAATTTCATCTCGCACATCGGGGTGTTACATAAACCCCGCCAGCAGTTCATAAAGTGCCGTAAATCGGATAAGCTAGCGATGTCCAAAAATGAGCGTAAATACAAATTTCTGGAATCGCCAGTGACTTACGGCACTTTAGAAACTGCCGGCACCTAAGAAAATAAAAAATAAATGTCAAATCTCCTGTAAAAGTCTAACCCGCCTCCCAAAAATAAACCCAACCCGTAAAACCCCTATATCCGCCATCAAACCCACATCGGAACTAATAATAAAAGTATTAACACCTAAACCGACAACTCCCCACAACGCAATAAGCCTAATTAAACTATTAACCCCAATCCGCAATTCCCCCACATGGGGATCTACCTATTAAAACTATTAACCTCTAATCCACCATTTACCCACATCGTAATAAACCTAATAAAGTATATTAACCCCTAATTTACCATTTACCCACATCGTAATAAACTTAATAAAGTATATTAACCCCTAATACACCATTAACCCACATCGCAATAAACCTAATAAAGTATATGAACCCCTAATCCGCCATTAACCCACATCGCAATAAACCTAATAAAGTATATTAACCCCTAATCCACCATTTACTTACATCGCAATAAACCTAATAAAGTATATTAACCCCTAATCTGCCATTAACCCACATCACAACAAACCTAATAAAACTATTAACCCCTTAGTCGCCAAACCCACACAATGCAATAATCCTAATAAATCTATTAACCCCTTATCCGCCAAACCCCCACAACGCAAATAAATAATTAAATTACTAAACCCCCTAATACCCGGTAAACTAACCTCAATTACCTAAATTAAAAAATACTAAGTTACGATTAAAATAAAAAAGCTAACATTACTTAAAGGGTTAGAAATCTTTTCAAATTTGTATGAATGAAAAATAAATTATAAGATACCTCAATACTAAAACTTTTACATACACTTACTTTAATCCAAAAACGAAGCTTCTAATAAAAAAGAAATCATATTTGTATTTCTTCTAAAAACGGCTCTAACGCCCATAAAGAAGGCTGGAATTCTCAATAATTAATTCTCACATCCTCCAATCGCACTAAAACTAGTAGAAATCCATTTGCGCATGCGTGGGTCAGATACCATAGGAAATGCGCATGCTGGCCGCCATAATTGTTCTACTAAGGTAAAACACGCTGATTTCCTGTTAATAATGAGGACAAAAATTGGACTTGGTGCAAAAATAATTTCATTAGGGAAATACAAGAGGTTTTTGGGGGGGTTTATTCTCCCTTCAAAAATAAAAAATAAATATATTTTAATTAATCTAAGATTACAAAAAAAATAAAAAAAAGTCTAACATTACATAAAATAATAAACCAAATTATCAAAAATAAAAAAATTAAACCTAATCCCTAATGCTAAACTACCAATAGCCCTTAAAAGGGCTTATTGTAGGGCATTGCCCTAAGTTAAACAGCTATTTTCCTTAAAAAAATACTAAGTCCTCCCTCTAACAGTAAAAACCCCCCCAAAATAAAAAACCTAACACTAAAAAATCTTAAACTACCCATTGCCCCTAAAGGGGCATTTGTATGGGCATTGTCCTTAAAGGGCATTCAGCTCTTTTACTGCCCTTAAAAAAGGCATTCAGCTCTTTTAAGAGTGCCCAGAAATCCCTAATTTAAAAACAAACCCCCAAAAAATTAAAAAAAAAGCCTAAGTCTAACCCCCCCAAATAGGGGGCAATGAAGTCTTCTTCCAAGCGGCCGACATCTTCTTCCAAGTGGGGACCTCTTCCTTCTTCTTCCAGGACCAAGCCGGCGCGGAGCGGTGTTGAGCAGGGAGCATGACCGGTGACCGCGGAGCCATGGATAGTGGAGGATCCTCTTTGTACGATCGCCGCCGTACACTGAATAGTGAATTCAAGGTACTCATTTAAAAATGGCGTCCCTTGCATTCCTATTGGCTGATTTGATTCTTCAAATTCAAATCAGCCAATAGGATGAGAGCTACTGAAATCCTATTGCCTTTTCGAATCATGACACAATTTATATACATATAGGACTCTTAGAAAATAATAAATAGGGTCATTAGCATATATATATATTTTTTTTTAGAGAAACCCTTTTCCTATCCCTTTCTACGTTTACCAGGATAGTTAACTTTTGGGTAAGGAATGATAGTTAGTGTGTTGTGTGCCCTACGCAAGGTCTAATCATACATAAAACTTAAAAAGCCACAAAAACCCTATACTGAGCACAAAATATTGGTTTAGTTAAATACCAGTGCACACAAATGCAGACTGGTAGTACGAGTTAAGTGCAATGCGAATGCGACCTCGCATTCGCTTTGCACAGAAGCATTGTGCTCACTAGAGCGCGCCTCCATAGGCTCCAATGAAAGCCTCGTTCTCATGCAGTCAGACATGGCATGAGAACTAGTGCAGCAAAGGCAGTACGTTGCGCAGCGACGGGCAGCAAAGTGTAAATATACAGGGAGTGTAGAATTATTAGGCAAATGAGTATTTTGACCACATCATCCTCTTTATGCATGTTGTCTTACTCCAAGCTGTATAGGCTCGAAAGCCTACTACCAATTAAGCATATTAGGTGATGTGCATCTCTGTAATGAGAAGGGGTGTGGTCTAATGACATCAACACCCTATATCAGGTGTGCATAATTATTAGGCAACTTCCTTTCCTTTGGCAAAATGGGTCAAAAGAAGGACTTGACAGGCTCAGAAAAGTAAAAAATAGTGAGATATCTTGCAGAGGGATGCAGCACTCTTAAAATTGCAAAGCTTCTGAAGCGTGATCATCGAACAATCAAGCGTTTCATTCAAAATAGTCAACAGGGTCGCAAGAAGCGTGTGGAAAAACCAAGGCGCAAAATAACTGCCCATGAACTGAGAAAAGTCAAGCGTGCAGCTGCCAAGATGCCACTTGCCACCAGTTTGGCCATATTTCAGAGCTGCAACATCACTGGAGTGCCCAAAAGCACAAGGTGTGCAATACTTAGAGACATGGCCAAGGTAAGAAAGGCTAAAAGACGACCACCACTGAACAAGACACACAAGCTGAAACGTCAAGACTGGGCCAAGAAATATCTCAAGACTGATTTTTCTAAGGTTTTATGGACTGATGAAATGAGAGTCAGTCTTGATGGGCCAGATGGATGGGCCCATGGCTGGATTGGTAAAGGGCAGAGATCTCCAGTCCGACTCAGACGCCAGCAAGGTGGAGGTGGAGTACTGGTTTGGGCTGGTATCATCAAAGATGAGCTTGTGAGGCCTTTTCGGGTTGAGGATGGAGTCAAGCTCAACTCCCAGTCCTACTGCCAGTTTCTGGAAGACACCTTCTTCAAGCAGTGGTACAGGAAGAAGTCTGCATCCTTCAAGAAAAACATGATTTTCATGCAGGACAATGCTCCATCACACGCGTCCAAGTACTCCATAGCGTGGCTGGCAAGAAAGGGTATAAAAGAAGAAAATCTAATGACATGGCCTCCTTGTTCACCTGATCTGAACCCCATTGAGAACCTGTGGTCCATCATCATATGTGAGATTTACAAGGAGGGAAAACAGTACACCTCTCTGAACAGTGTCTGGGAGGCTGTGGTTGCTGCTGCACGCAATGTTGATAGTGAACAGATCAAAACACTGACAGAATCCATGGATGGCAGGCTTTTGAGTGTCCTTGCAAAGAAAGGTGGCTATATTGGTCACTGATTTGTTTTTGTTTTGTTTTTGAATGTCAGAAATGTATATTTATGAATGTTGAGATGTTATATTGGTTTCACTGGTAAAAATAAATAATTGAAATGGGTATATATTTGTTTTTTGTTAAGTTGCCTAATAATTATGCACAGTAATAGTCACCTGCACACACAGATATCCCCCTAAAATAGCTATAACTAAAAGCAAACTAAAAACTACTTCCAAAACTATTCAGCTTTGATATTAATGAGTTTTTTGGGTTCATTGAGAACATGGTTGTTGTTCAATAATAAAATTAATCCTCAAAAATACAACTTGCCTAATAATTCTGCACTCCCTGTATATGTATATAAGCATATTCATATATAATTACTGGGAGCACACAGTTCCCATAGACTGTTATGCAAAAGCACTTTTCATTGCCGTTTGTTTTTTTTTTTTGTTTGTTTTTTCAAACACCCCACAGCCGCCAACTTAGGCCTCAAACACTGCCTAGTGCAGTTATTTTGTTTAAAATTAAATACGAGTTTGCAGGTGCGAGATAAATTAGCGATCTACTTGTAATCTAGCCTTTTATTTTTCCTATATTGCATCCCTTCTTTAATCCTCTTTTTATTTTCCTCTTTAAACAAATGCCCCCACTACAAATGTAATTCTGTCTGAAATGGTTAAAATGTTGATCAAAGTCAACCTCCAAAGAATAAAAGTACTAGTATACCAATAAATGTCAGGAGAATTTAAATAAATTCACTTAACATATTTACAATTTAGCTTTAGATTCATGTTCTGATATTCGCCTGTGAAATATGGGAATCACTTGCTCTAAGAGATAATAACCTTCTATAAGACATATCTAACTCTGGATGTTTATCTAAGATTTATTAAAGCTCTTTATTAGTGATAGCATAGCATATAGCATACAGCCAGTTATTAATCTGTGTAAAATAAAAGGAAAATCTATTAAACAGCAGGCGAGCAGCAATTATTATCAATGCAAACACAAAAGAGAGAAAACAATATAAAAGATTAAAAACAACAACAATAAAAACATACTGTAATTGCTTTGGTAAAAAATATTTTCCAATGAAAAATTATGCAACAAAAGTCAGCAGTTGTAAACCAAGTTTAATCTGAAAGTCTAAAAACTATAAGGCAAGAAAGCAAATAATATGCACACTGGTAACGTAAATTAATTATTTCAGCTATTTAAAGGGACAGTCTAGTCAAAATGTAACTTTCATGATTCAGATAGGGCAGGCCTTTTAAACAACTTTCAAATTTACTTTTATCATCAAAGTTGCTTTGGTCTCTTGGTATTGTTTGTTGAAAGCTAAACCTAGATAGGCTCATATGCTAATTTCTATGACCTGGAAGGCCACCTCTTATCTCAGTGCATTTTGACAGTTTTTTTCTAAATAGATGTTTTTATATATATATCTGTATATATCTATACCTATATATAATCATCTATATACATAGGTATAAATATATATTGTGCAAAAACTTAATCAGATATATGTAGAAATATTTATTTAAGAATAAATAGAACATATTTTATGTGAAGAATGGGAAATATTCCTATTTTCATGTTGGGTTAGCGCACATGAGAATATGAGATCCGGATTGTGTTTCTTTTTTCTCCATTGACTTCTATGGGGAACACATGAACGCACACGCAATATTCTAAGTTGAGTTTTTTGCGCTCTTCAGGTTAGCACACGAGTGAAAACAGTTTATATTGAACTCAATGCGAGCACAGCCTTACGAGCACAAAAAGCTTACTTCTAGTGCAATTAATTCTAGAATGTGAATTAATTAGCCATTCATTTATAATCTGGACCTTTATGTTTTGTTAAATAGGCATAGATTGTCCATAGTTTGAGATGATTTTTGCTCATTAACCTTTATAAAATTTTCCTGGATCCCTAAATTTTAGAGTTAATGGAATTTATTTATGTTCTCAGCTTATCAAGTAGTAGGCAGGTAAGGTTCAGCTTCCTGCATATATTATTGCACAAGTTATTGCTTGTGCAGATATGCCCCTCGCTCTTGCACTACCAATTGTGCAAAATCAGGTCCTGTCACTCATCATGGGTTAAAGGGACAGTCTACTTGAAAATTTTGATTGTTTAAAAAAAAGATAATCCCTTTATTACCCATTCCCCTGTTTTGCATAACCAACACTGATATATTAATAAACTTTTTACCTCTGTGATTACCTTTTATCTAAGCCTCTTCAGATTACCCCTTTTTCTCAGTTCTTTTGACAGACTTGCATTTTAGCCAATGAGTGCTGACTCATAACTAACTCCATGGGAGTGAGCACAATGGTATCTACATGACACACATGAACTAGCACTATCTAGCTGGGAAAAATTGCCAAAACCAATGCACTGAGATAAGAGGTGGCCCAAGGGCTTAGAAATCAGTTTTAGCCTACCTAGGCTTAGCTTTCAGCAAAGAATACCAAGAGAACAAAGCAAATGGGATGATAAAAGTAAATTGGAAAGTTCTGAGCTGCACCGCAAGAACCTCTGTAGCTTAATAAATAGAGGCATATATGATTTTAATGAATAAAAGGATAAGTATTTTTTTCTCATTTACGCTACTTGTTAGCAAGTAGGTAAATATATTTAGACAAGAGATACCACTAGGATATATATTACGGTATTTAGATTTTATATATGAAAGCAAGATGATACAACAATTTAACTATTCTAATAAAATAATGTCTGCCAATGTTTCTTGTGACATTGATTTGAGAATAAACCAGACTAGATACCCCTCTACTGTTATGTTAAATAGTTAGGATAAATACTGGAGCTGTACCCCAAGGGACGTATACTAAAAAATCAAACACATTATAATCCAAAACATTTGTTCAAAAAGCATGGAGGTAAAATATTCTGTATATCTGTATTATCCTTAAATATGTCTACTTGTCCATTCTATCTATACTGTTTTATGCTTATTTTCCAAAAAAAGTCTGAAGCTGTGCCACAAGTTTAATTAATTACGAGTGCTCCTGAGTTTTGGTTAAACAGGCAGCCGAATATGCGCAGTGAAAGTATTGTCCTATTGTGGATGAGCAGTTACCCAAGATTTTTTTAAATTTGCCCTGGGTGCAAGTTAATGGAGTAGTACAGCCCATTCCATCTTAAAGGAACAGTCTAGACTCAATACTTACTCTTTATTACTTATTGTTATATACAAGACAAGCATCTTGCATGGTACTTTTAAATAATCATTGGTAGTTAGCAGCTGAAAATGGCTGCCAAGCTCCGCCCACAGCTTTCTTCTTGTCTAGTTAGCTTTTACAAGTTAGCGTGTATGACAGTTTAGTATTGCACATTTAATATTTTTTAGTTAGCTATTTCATATTGCACATTCACAAATCAGCATGTGATAATAGGAAAATGTATTCATGAGTCGATCGTGATTGGAGAAACTCAACATACCAAAATATACACACAATTGGTTGGTCTAGATTGACAGCCATTTTGGCTCCTAACAAACTATGAATATTTAAATGTTTTATGTACTTCTTACAAGTATATATATGTGAAATCAGTTGCAGGATGCTTCTCTGGTATGTAACAATAAGTAATAAAATAATGTATTGGACCTAGCACACTGGTCTTCAGGCCTCCCCAACAGGGTTTTCCGGATTACCTTAGATGAGAGCAGGTTAATAACCATATTTACCAAGCAGCTGATTATTTTACCTGTGCTTCAGTTCAGATAACCTCAAAATGTGGACTGTTAGGGAGGTCTGAGGACAGGTTTGAAATCCAGTGGTCTAGACTGTCCCTTTAAGGATTTGACAACATGGTGACTGGATTCATAAGAGTGAGGTAAAATTCTCCTAAATAATTATTCCATTTAAACTTAATTAAAAAATTATGACTTATTATAATGTGTTACAAACATTATTTGCAAAATAATATTTGGTAGATATTGTCTTTACCATTGAAGTTTATATTTATAATGATTTAAACTGTAAACAATTGACAATATTTAGAAAAAAAAATCACAATTTTTTAAATGCCTCCGTGTCTGTGAAAAGTTTTGAAAATATCCTATTTCTGATAGATTTTTGAACCCAATCAGAATATAAGAAATACAGACATTCCATATCCATCACATTATTTACTTGGAAGACAAAAAGAGCTGAGTTGAGTTTAAGGTTTCCACATTGCAAACTGTAAGAAAAACAATACAAAAACTAAGAAGTATGTTTGTAGAGTCAATATTTGCCAACACAGAAACCCAAGACAGGTTGTGCTTAGAAGACAGAACGTAAGTACAGATGTTTCATATAAAACAATGAATGTTGTCATATTTGTTCATTCTAAATTATTGACAAATACTTGTCAGTCACACTGATATTTGTTGATTCAACCATCATTTTTCCTTATAGAGAACAAATGTCACATTCATTTTTTTAATGTCTTTTAGTCAAATGAAAACATTTAAAAAAGTTAAATTAATATTCAAATGTTGATTCACATACGTATATTATATTGGATCTAGAATGAGAAATACAATTTAAATAAGCAATCAATTAAAAAAAATGAAATTATACAATAGAAAATAGAATAGTGAATGTAAAAAATTTAAAAAATGTAAAAAACAAAAAAATATGATAAAAACGGAATGTTAACTCGAAGATTTGTATTAACACTTTCAGAACACACCTGTTCTAGCCATATTGAAGGACACCTTTTCAAACAGAAATTACACATAATGGCCCAATGTACAAAGTAGCATAAGCTGCTTTTGAGCCCCTATGGGGCAGGGTCGCACATTCAAGCTGACTTACCATAATGTAAAAAGCAGCGGTCACAAGATCTCTGCTTCTTACACTCTCCACTACCTCTGAGGTGGCGTATTCAAATCACCACGAGCATGCTCACTCAGGATGATTGACAGGCCCTTCTCTGATGCAATTTGTTGCACAAGAGAAGGGGGTAGAATTACACACTCAAGTGAGTGTGTACTGATACATCTAGGCAGTAGACATACAAAGTTCAAGTCCTATTCCATGCAAAGCGATGTGGACAGGTTCTCAAGTTAAGAACCTTGTCCGCACGACACTTGGTATATGGGGCCCACCGTGTTTATTAATTTATTCATTAGGTTAAGCATGTTTTAAATTATTTATGAACATAAGGGAGTATAAAATAAAGACCTTAGAACTGGAATTTTTAGCAAGGTAGAGATAAGAAATATTTATTGCAAAACAAACTAATTGGGTCTTTTTTTTGTTAAACATTCACTAGACAAATGATATAGAGCTATAGCAACCACCATTACTCTATGTTCTATGGCAACATTCTCTTTATTTCTAGGTTTGCAGAATTTCCCTAACGAGCTAATTACATGAACTTTAAAACTTTCCATTGAAATGAGTACCAGATACAATGTATCCAAAACGATCATTATTCTCAATATATCTTTCATTTAGACCTCTTCTTGGCTTCATTAGTCAGTGAACGCAAATGACACTTCAGCTAACACAGGATGCCTTTTTCCCCTTTAAAAGCATTGAATTTTTATTGGAAACAAAAGCAAAATAAACAATATTCTCATACAGATACATAGATTTTTAGATCCAGAAATGCACACGGACGAGAGAAAAATAATAAAATATCCTAAAAGTTTGTTATTGAAGAAATTCAACTTCTGTTTGCTATAATTAGAGGACAAACAAGGGGAAGAATTGTTAATTGAATAGTATTTAGCATCCAATTTTAAGCAGCTTTACCTTTATTAATATATTCTTAATATTTTTATATGCACACTTTCTGTGGTACCATTGCCTACAGAGCATGTGCAAGACTTCATAGTGTACACATATATGAGTCTGTAATTGGCTGATGGCTGTCACATGATACAGTTTGCAGCCATATTAAGCAGTCTGAGATTTCTCAGAAAAAAATCTAATGATAATTTGAAATTCAGTTTAAGTGCTATTGTATTGTTTGTTTATTGTTGATTATACAGTTTTACTGTATTTAATTGTCTTTAATTATTTTGTTCAGTAAGGTAATTGTTTGTGTGTAGTATTTACATTGTTGCCCATGGTCCATCTAACTTTCAGCCAATCAAGGGCCAATGCATGTGTCATTAAAAGTAGCAAGGATACAGAGGGCAATTTGTCCACACTTTAAGGGGATCAATGGAGGAGATGAAAGAAAGAAATGGATAAAATTACCTCCATGTGAGCTAAAGTTGTTATGCTTTGGTTATCAATATATTATTAATAGAGTGCCGACATATTCTACAGCACTATAAGCACAGGCGCATGATGAGATAGTTAATATTACATAAGATAAAAAAATAATAATGTACACAACTCCTTCAATGCGTGCTTGTGCTTAAAGTGATAGTAAACCTCACCATATGCTAGCAGAGGGTATTAATGTGTAGATACAGCATACAGAATCAAACATCATTGTATTGTTGAAATGTTATACAGGGTATTAACAGTAATTTAATATATTTTGTACTCAGTTTCTAACTAGCCCCATCTGTACAGAGGTTTTTTTAATGAACTTTGTCTGCTTGGCCTCACGGGTGGTGCTTTTGCAATGCCCTCCCCTGTTCATGCACCGTCAGTCGTGAGCAGAGGCTGTCAATCATACCATTGAAATCCTGCACACTTTAGGTAGCAGAGAGGTGTTAAGACAGCAGCTACTTAAAGAGATTCTTGGACACCTGTTAGACTATTTCACAGCTATTTCCAAACAGTCTTTTAGCTTGAACCTATGTTTAACACTGTAAAATAACCACTGTAGACATTTCACAGGTTTATTAGCATAAGTGGTATTGATTCATTAATTTCCATTCATCCCTATTGAAGAGGCTGTATACTGTCACCAACGTACTCATTTACATATGTATCTAGATGTGATGATTATGTGATATTATGTACAGCTATGGTCACATGCAGGAAAACTCACAGTACAAACTCATTCACGTAAATTCATATATTATTGAACTTGTAATCTGGAATGAGCATTTGTGACAGTGAGTTCAGTAATATATGCACTCTCAGGAACAAGCTTGGACAAAGCAGCAAGGTAGCGAAGTCAACTTACAGTTTTTAAGAAGTAAAAATCCTGATTTAAAAAATATAAAAACAAGTTATTTTGTCTTTTGCGTAGAAACTCAGCCATATAGAAATATCAGCCATATTCTTTACAGTTTACGTTAAAATAAAACTGTGCCTTTAACAAACAAGAGAAATAAGTATAGTTTAAAAGACTTGCAGTGCACAGTCTGGTCATCCTGGTAACCTAAAAGACACATTTAGATAGGTTAGCAGGGGTGCGGATGGAAACGGATTGCAATAGTTCACTAAGAAAGTCGCAATTAAGTGACCTCCTTTAAAAACATGGTTTTAATAACATCAGCACTGTTAGTTGCAATTATTCCAGTGCAGGTGAGAAATACAATCAAATATGAAAAATGCAGTATAAAATCATGCCATTTGTAGATGTTGCTGTCCTGAAGTGACTAAAAAAGAATGTCCCTCCTGCCAAAATATGTATGGTATTCAAATGGATACTGAGTGTTGAGGGTGTTTTGTGATGACAATAGATGAATGTGACACATACAAATGAGTATTTTCCTTGCCGAGTGAACAAAAGGGTTACATGAATAGACCGTGCTTGTAATCTTAAGAGGTGTGAAGGGGCTATTGTATGTGCCTGCTTTGGGAAACCTCAACGTTTCTATTTCAAAAAGTGGTGGTTAACACTCAAAAAGTCCTTGTTTTTTTACAAACTATATGATATAGCACTGTGATCCCTTGAGAAGCTCAGCTCCCAATTCAGACGATAAGCAAAAATAATTTTCAGTAGCAGAGAGAAAATAGATTGTGATCGACTCCAAAGGGTTTAAGAGAAATTAAAGGGACACTGAACCCAAATTTTTTTCTTTCGTGATTCAGATAGAGCATGCAATTTTAAGCAACTTTCTAATTTACTCCTACTATCAAATGTTCTTTATTCTATTGGTATCTTTATTTGAAAAGCAAGAATGTAAGTTTAGATGCCGGCACATTTTTGGTGAACAACCTGGGTTCTCCTTGCTGATTGGACAGCACCAATAAACAAGTGCTCTCCAGGGTCCCGAAACAACAATTGGCTGGCTCCTTAGCTTAGATGCCTTCTTTTTCTAATAAAGATAGCAAGAGAACAAATAAAAATTGATAATAGGAGAAAATTAGAAAGTTGCTTAAAATTGCATGCTCTATATGAATCACAAAAGAAAAAAATTTGTTCAGTGTCCCTTTAATTTCCCTTAAACCCTTTGGAGTTGATCACAATCTATTTTCTCTAAATGAGCAGTGAAAAATTGTCTGCAGGTAATCAGCGCTACCCAGGTGCTGAACCAAAAATGGGGAGGCTCCTAAACTTACATTCGTGCTTTATCAAATAAAGATGCAAAGAGATAGTGAAAAAGGGGTAGTGTACAAGCGCTAAGGTAATCCCCAAGCTGTATCCAAACAGAGATCCTAACCAACCTCCAAAAAATATGCACAAGTAGTAAGAAGTGAATACAGTGCCAACAAGAGGCCAAGGGATAAATATACTCACAGAGAGATAAAAGAAGATTATTTAATGAACCATGTTAAAAAGCATCAGTAATAAAAGACTATATATAAAAAATGTAAAAAGCACATATAAATAAAATTACAAATACAGGAATATCTTACAGAAGCTGCTCAAAGGGCCAAAGCTGATAATTACAATAAAAACAGAGGTAATAACAGGTGATCAGTGTGAGTGGTACACCAGAATAAGGGGTCCATCCGATAAAAATCGTCGCCCGCAAAAGCTGGCGACGCCAATATTTGCGCGGGTTTGGTATCACATATACGGCGTAACCTAGAAGTTACGCGCGTATATTTCTGCCGTCGCCCGTAGTTTTTTGGGCTATAGGCAGGTATACCAAACCCGCGCAGTTTTGTATCCAATATGCAGCGTAAGGACTTACGTGGCGAAAATGGAGAAAACTTACTCCATTTTCACCTCGCCACAAAAAGCAGCCGTAAGAAGCCTTACGCTGACTATTGGAGCCCCGTAACTTCCTAAACTGGCTGCTAAAATAAACCTAACACCTAACGCATGCGCAATGTCTATCTACCTGTCAACCGCGATCCCCCCCCCCCGAAATCCCTAATAAAGTTATTAACCCCTAAACCGCCGCTCCCAGACCCCGCCGCCATCTACATAAACTAACCCCCTACTGTGAGCCCCTTAAACCGCCGCCATCTACCTTATCTATCCCCTAATTAGAACCCCTTACACCGCTGTCATCTACCTTATCTATCCCCTAATCTGACCCCTTACACCGCCGCCACCTATATAAAAATTATTAACCCCTAATCTAATCCCCCTATACCGCCGCCAGCTATATTAATATTATTAACCCCTAATGTAAGCCATCTCTATTAAAATGATTAATCCCTTATTTAATCTACCTACCCCGCCGCCAGCTATATTATCTATATTAACCCTAAGTATATTATAGTTAATATAGGTATTACATTATATATATTAACTATATTAACCCTAATTATATTAGGGTTAATATACTTAATATAGTTACTATAGTATTTATATTAACTATATTAACTCTATCTAACCCTAACACCCCTAACTAAATTTATATTAAATTAATCTAATTCATTTATAAACTAAAATATTCCTATTTAAATCTAAATACTTACCTATAAAATAAACCCTAAGATAGCTACAATATAATTAATAATTACATTGTAGCTATGGTAGGGTTAATATTTATTTTACAGGTAAATTGTTAATTATTTTAACTAGGTATAATAGCTATTAAATAGTTATTAACTATTTAATATCTACCTAGTTAAAATAATTACCCAATTACCTGTAAAATAAATCCTAACCTAAGTTACAAATACACCTACACTATCAATAAATTTAATAAACTACAAACATCTATCTAAAAATACAATTAAATTAACTAAACTACAAAAAAAAAAAAACACTAAATTACAAAAAATAAAAAAAGATTACAAGATTTTTAAGCTAATTACACCTATTCTAAGCCCCCTAATAAAATAATAAACCCCCAAAATAAAAAAAATTCCCTGCCCTATTCTAAATTAAACAAATTGCAAAGCTCTTTACCTTACCAGCCCTTAAAAGGGCCTTTTGTGGGGCATGCCCCAAAGAATTCAGCTCTTTTGCATACAAATACAATACCCCCCCCCCCATTACAACCCACCACCCACATACCCCTATTCTAAAACCACCCAAACCCCCCTTAAAAAAGCCTAACACTACCCCCCTGAAGATCTCCCTACCTTGTCTTCACCACACCGGGCCGAACTCCTGATCCGATCCGGGCGATGTCTTCCTCCAAGCGGCAAAGAAGAATTCTTCCTCCGACGATGTCTCCGCGGAGCATCCATCCCGGCCGACTGCTGAACTACGAATGAGGTACCTTTAAATGACGTCATCCAAGATGGCGTCCGCCGAATTCCGATTGGCTGATAGGATTCTATCAGCCAATCGGAATTAAGTTAGAAAAATCTGATTGGCTGATTGAATCAGCCAATCAGATTCAAGTTCAATCCGATTGGCTGATCCGAACAGCCAATCAGATTGAGCTTGCATTCTATTGGCTGATCGGAACAGAATCCTATCAGCCAATCGGAATTCGGCGGACGCCATCTTGGATGACGTCATTTAAAGGTACCTCATTCGTAGTTCAGCAGTCGGCCGGGATGGATGCTCCGCGGCGGCGGAGCGAAGAAAGAAGATTGAAGATGCCGCCGGAAGAATGAAGACTTTGCTGCCGCTTGGAGGAAGACGTCGCCGGAGGAAGAATTCTTCTTTGCCGCTTGGAGGAAGACATCGCCGGAGGAAGAATTCTTCTTTGCCGCTTGGAGGAAGACATCGCCCGGATCGGATCAGGAGTTCGGCCCGGTGTGGTGAAGACAAGGTAGGGAGATCTTCAGGGGGGTAGTGTTAGGCTTTTTTAAGGGGGGTTTGGGTGGTTTTAGAATAGGGGTATGTGGGTGGTGGGTTGTAATGGGGGGGGTATTGTATTTGTATGCAAAAGAGCTGAATTCTTTGGGGCATGCCCCACAAAAGGCCCTTTTAAGGGCTGGTAAGGTAAAGAGCTTTGAAATTTGTTTAATTTAGAATAGGGCAGGGAATTTTTTTTATTTTGGGGGTTTATTATTTTATTAGGGGGCTTAGAATAGGTGTAATTAGCTTAAAAATCTTGTAATCTTTTTTTTATTTTTTGTAATTTAGTGTTTTTTTTTTGTAGTTTAGTTAATTTAATTGTATTTTTAGATAGATGTTTGTAGTTTATTAAATTTATTGATAGTGTAGGTGTATTTGTAACTTAGGTTAGGATTTATTTTACAGGTAATTGGGTAATTATTTTAACTAGGTAGATATTAAATAGTTAATAACTATTTAATAGCTATTATACCTAGTTAAAATAATTAACAATTTACCTGTAAAATAAATATTAACCCTAACATAGCTACAATGTAATTATTAATTATATTGTAGCTATCTTAGGCCTAGATTTGGAGTTCGGCGGTAAAAGGGCTGTTAACGCTCCGCAGGCTTTTTTCTGGCCGCACCATAAAATTAACTCTGGTATCGAGAGTTCAAACAAATGCTGCGTTAGGCTCCAAAAAAGGAGCGTAGAGCATTTTTACCGCAAATGCAACTCTCGATACCAGAGTTGCTTACGGACGCGGCCGGCCTCAAAAACGTGCTCGTGCACGATTCCCCCATAGGAAACAATGGGGCTGTTTGAGCTGAAAAAAAACCTAACACCTGCAAAAAAGCAGCGTTCAGCTCCTAACGCAGCCCCATTGTTTCCTATGGGGAAACACTTCCTACGTCTGCACCTAACACTCTAACATGTACCCCGAGTCTAAACACCCCTAATCTTACACTTATTAACCCCTAATCTGCCGCCCCCGCTATCGCTGACCCCTGCATATTTTTTTAAACCCCTAATCTGCCGCTCCGTAAACCGCCGCCACCTACGTTATCCCTATGTACCCCTAATCTGCTACCCCTAACAACGCCGACCCCTATATTATATTTATTAACCCCTAACCTGCCCCCCACAACGTCGCCGACACCTGCCTACACTTATTAACCCCTAATCTGCCGAGCGGACCTGAGCGCTACTATAATAAAGTTATTAACCCCTAATCCGCCTCACTAACCCTATCATAAATAGTATTAACCCCTAATCTGCCCTCCCTAACATCGCCGACACCTAACTCCAATTATTAACCCTTAATCTTCCGATCGGAGCTCACCGCTATTCTAATAAATGGATTAACCCCTAAAGCTAAGTCTAACCCTAACACTAACACCCCCCTAAGTTAAATATAATATTTATCTAACAAAATAAATTAACTCTTATTAAATAACTTATTTCTATTTAAAGCTAAATACTTACCTGTAAAATAAACCCTAATATAGCTACAATATAAATTATAATTATATTATAGCTATTTTAGGATTAATATTTATTTTACAGGCAACTTTGTAATTATTTTAACCAGGTACAATAGCTATTAAATAGTTAAGAACTATTTAATAGTTACCTAGTTAAAATAATAACAAATTTACCTGTAAAATAAATCCTAACCTAAGTTATAATTAAACCTAACACTACCCTATCAATAAAATAATTAAATAAACTACCTACAATTACCTACAATTAACCTAACACTACACTATCAATAAATTAATTAAACACAATTCCTACAAATAAATACAATTAAATAAACTAGCTAAAGTACAAAAAATAAAAAAGAATTAAGTTACAGAAAATAAAAAAATATTTACAAACATAAGAAAAATATTACAACAATTTTAAACTAATTACACCTACTCTAAGCCCCCTAATAAAATAACAAAGCCCCCCAAAATAAAAAATTCCCTACCCTATTCTAAATTAAAAAAGTTACAAGCTCTTTTACCTTACCAGCCCTGAACAGGGCCCTTTGCGGGGCATGCCCCAAGAATTTCAGCTCTTTTGCCTGTAAAAAAAAACATACAATACCCCCCCCCAACATTACAACCCACCACCCACATACCCCTAATCTAACCCAAACCCCCTTAAAGAAACCTAACACTAAGCCCCTGAAGATCTTCCTACCTTGTCTTCACCATACCAGGTTCACCGATCCGTCCTGGCTCCAACATCTTCATCCAACCCAAGCGGGGGTTGGCGATCCATAATCCGGTCCAGAAGAGGCTCCAAAGTCTTCCTCCTATCCGGCAAGAAGAGGACATCCGGACCGGCAAACATCTTCTCCAAGCGGCATCTTCGATCTTCTTCCATCCGGAGCGAAGCGGCAGGATCCTGAAGACATCCAGCGCGGAACATCCATCCGGACCGACGACTGAACGACGAATGACTGTTCCTTTAAGGGACGTCATCCAAGATGGCGTCCCTCGAATTCCGATTGGCTGATAGGATTCTATCAGCCAATCGGAATTAAGGTAGGAATTTTCTGAGTGGCTGATGGAATCAGCCAATCAGAATCAAGTTCAATCCGATTGGCTGATCCAATCAGCCAATCAGATTGAGCTCGCATTCTATTGGCTGATCGGAACAGCCAATAGAATGCGAGCTCAATCTGATTGGCTGATTGGATCAGCCAATCGGATTGAACTTGATTCTGATTGGCTGATTCCATCAGCCAATCAGAAAATTCCTACCTTAATTCCGATTGGCTGATAGAATCCTATCAGCCAATCGGAATTCGAGGGACGCCATCTTGGATGACGTCCCTTAAAGGAACAGTCATTCGTTGTTCAGTCGTCGGTCCGGATGGATGTTCCGCGCTGGATGTCTTCAGGATCCTGCCGCTTCGCTCCGGATGGAAGAAGATCGAAGATGCCGCTTGGAGAAGATGTTTGCCGGTCCGGATGTCCTCTTCTTGCCAGATAGGAGGAAGACTTTGGAGCCTCTTCTGGACCGGATTATGGATCGCCAACCCCCGCTTGGGTTGGATGAAGATGTTGGAGCCAGGACGGATCGGTGAACCTGGTATGGTGAAGACAAGGTAGGAAGATCTTCAGGGGCTTAGTGTTAGGTTTCTTTAAGGGGGTTTGGGTTAGATTAGGGGTATGTGGGTGGTGGGTTGTAATGTTGGGGGGGGGGTATTGTATGTTTTTTTTTACAGGCAAAAGAGCTGAAATTCTTGGGGCATGCCCCGCAAAGGGCCCTGTTCAGGGCTGGTAAGGTAAAAGAGCTTGTAACTTTTTTAATTTAGAATAGGGTAGGGAATTTTTTATTTTGGGGGGCTTTGTTATTTTATTAGGGGGCTTAGAGTAGGTGTAATTAGTTTAAAATTGTTGTAATATTTTTCTTATGTTTGTAAATATTTTTTTATTTTCTGTAACTTAGTTCTTTTTTATTTTTTGTACTTTAGCTAGTTTATTTAATTGTATTTATTTGTAGGAATTGTGTTTAATTAATTTATTGATAGTGTAGTGTTAGGTTAATTGTAGGTAATTGTAGGTAGTTTATTTAATTATTTTATTGATAGGGTAGTGTTAGGTTTAATTATAACTTAGGTTAGGATTTATTTTACAGGTAAATTTGTTATTATTTTAACTAGGTAACTATTAAATAGTTCTTAACTATTTAATAGCTATTGTACCTGGTTAAAATAATTACAAAGTTGCCTGTAAAATAAATATTAATCCTAAAATAGCTATAATATAATTATAATTTATATTGTAGCTATATTAGGGTTTATTTTACAGGTAAGTATTTAGCTTTAAATAGAAATAAGTTATTTAATAAGAGTTAATTTATTTCGTTAGATAAATATTATATTTAACTTAGGGGGGTGTTAGTGTTAGGGTTAGACTTAGCTTTAGGGGTTAATACATTTATTAGAATAGCGGTGAGCTCCGGTCGGCAGATTAGGGGTTAATAATTGAAGTTAGGTGTCGGCGATGTTAGGGAGGGCAGATTAGGGGTTAATACTATTTATGATAGGGTTAGTGAGGCGGATTAGGGGTTAATACATTTATTATAGTAGCGCTCAGGTCCGCTCGGCAGATTAGGGGTTAATAAGTGTAGGCAGGTGTCGGCGACGTTGAGGGGGGCAGATTAGGGGTTAATAAATATAATATAGGGGTCGGCGATGTTAGGAGCAGCAGATTAGGGGTACATAGGGATAACGTAGGTGGCGGCGATTTGCGGTCGGAAGATTAGGGGTTAATTATTTTAAGTAGCTGGCGGCGACGTTGTGGGGGGCAAGTTAGGGGTTAATAAATGTAATACAGGGGTCGGCGGGGTTAGGGGCAGCAGATTAGGGGTACATAAATATAACGTAGGTGGCGGTCTGCAGATTAGGGGTTAAAAATTTTAATCGAGTGGCGGCGGTGTGGGGGGACCTCGGTTTAGGGGTACATAGGTAGTTTATGGGTGTTAGTGTACTTTAGGGTACAGTAGTTAAGAGCTTTATGAACCGGCGTTAGCCAGGAAACTCTTAACTCCTGCTATTTTCAGGCGGCTGGAATCTTGTCGTTAGAGCTCTAACGCTCACTTCGGAAACGACTCTAAATACCGGCGTTAGAAAGATCCCATTGAAAAGATAGGCTACGCAAATGGCGTAGGGGGATCTGCGGTATGGAAAAGTCGCGGCTGAAAAGTGAGCGTTAGACCCTTTAATCACTGACTCCAAATACCAGCGGGCGGCCAAAACCAGCGTTAGGAGCCTCTAACGCTGGTTTTGACGGCTACCGCCGAACTCCAAATCTAGGCCTTAGGGTTTATTTTATAGGTAAGTATTTAGATTTAAATAGGAATATTTTAGTTTATAAATGAATTAGATTAATTTAACATAAATTTAGTTAGGGTTAGATAGAGTTAATATAGTTAATATAAATACTATAGTAACTATATTAACTATATTAACCCTAATATAATTAGGGTTAATATAGTTAATATATATAATGTAATACCTATATTAACTATAATATACTTAGGGTTAATATAGATAATATAGCTGGCGGCGGGGTAGGTAGATTAAATTAGGGGTTAATCATTTTAATAGAGATGGCGGCAGTGTAAGGGGCTTACATTAGGGGTTAATAATTTTAATATAGATGGCGGCGGTGTTAGGGGCTCACTTTAGGGGGTTATAGATATAATATAGCTGGCGGCGGGGTACGGGAGCGGCGGTTTAGGGGTTAATAACTTTATTAGGTTGCGGCGGGGTACGGGAGCGGCGGTTTAGGGGTTAATAGCTTTTTTATTGTTAGGCTAGTGAGGGGGGATAGCGGATAGAGGGTTAGACGTGTCGGGCTATGTTAGGGAGGCGTGTTAGACTTGTCGGGCTATGTTAGGGAGGCGTGTTAGACTTGTCGGGCTATGTTAGGGAGGCGTGTTAGACAGTGCGGATGTTTTAGACTTTAGTCAGGTTTTATAGGCGCCGGCAGTTTCTAACGTGGCGCAAGTCCTGGCGACGCCAGAAATTTGTACTTGCGCAGATTTCTGGACATCGCTGGTTTGTCAGACTTACGGCACGTTAGCATCTGACGGCGACTTATATGGGATAGCTCGAGTTGCGAGCTGAAACTGCGGGCGACGCCGGTTCCCTCGCTTGCGCCGCAAACTGCGATCTATATCGGATCGCGCCCTAAGAGTGTATACTAATAAAACAGAATTAGCCTAAGTACAACTATAACAAGTGCATCAAGCAAAAAAACTAATAAACAATAATACAAACAATAGTGTTCAAAAATAGTGTTCCAAAAAATAGAAAAATGCGCTGCAGTGCAAAAAAAGGGGGGGTAGCAAAATAATTGTATAGATATGATCAAATAGTGAGTGAGTGCAAATGGATATAAAAATGCTAGCTACTTAATCCAGTGAGGTTAAGATATAATTAAATAAAATACACAATATGCAATAACATAAAAAATAAAATACACAATATGCAATAACATAAAAAATAAAATATAATCCAAATAAGTGTTCAAAAAGTTGATCAAGAAATGTTAGTGAAGAACAAAAATAAGTCAATCAAAACTAAAAAATGGAAAAAATGGGTGATGAAAAGCAAGGTGAAAGTGAGGAAATTGATTCCTTCCAATGTTAGTTACTTTAACAGATCCAAATTCCTGAGTGTGGTAGCTGAAGTAGCTGATTGGATCCTAGCACCTGTCAGCTGCTCCTATGGTATCCTAAAAAGTGTCCCTGTAAAAAAAGAAATTCACAACATAGTGTATCCAATATGAGAATGAAGTAAAGATTAAAGTAATGCTTACCAATATGTCAACGCGTTTCTGCCCTCAAAAAAGGGCCTTTCTCAAGACTAGAATATTGGTAATGGCAGCTAGCCTTATATACAGTTTAGAAGTAGCCTATATGGTAGTTTAATTCATTAATTATATTGTTTGGGCGCCAAATCCCTCTACTTCCTGTGTAACATCTAAAAGATTCCCCCATAAAGTGTAGCATCACTTCCTGTGTAACATCTAAAAGATTCCCCTCCACTTCCTGTGTAACATCTAAAAGATTCCCCCATAAAGTGTAGCATCACTTCCACTGACATAAAATATGTGTTAGCTTTTTGTAAATCTCAATGTTTGTGATTACATAGCCTTTATCTATCGTTATAACGTTTGGGGGCCAATAGTGCCTTGACACTTATCCCCTTTAGCGACACATTGGTGGGCATTGTTCTGACATCTTTATCCCCAGGGCTCTCTAAGGATTTAATATACTAGATGGGAGGCGTAACTGTTGCTAGCGGCTTGTCTATGTAATATCGCCGGACTGGAAGTGACGTCAACGGTTACGTCACTACTCCGATATTGGGCTTGAAACCGGTAAGCCAAAACAAAGATACCGGCAATTGAGAAAGAAACAACTGGATAAATCTAAGGCCATATACATGCCTTTTGAATGACCTATATATTTAGATATGTATAAAATGAATCCGGGAAAATTTATATACTTCCGGTTTGCCATATGGGGGAATCTTTTAGATGTTACACAGGAAGTGATGCTACACTTTATGGGGGAATCATTTAGATGTTACACAGGAAGTGGAGGGGAATCTTTTAGATGTTACACAGGAAGTGATACTACACTTTATGGGGGAATCTTTTAGATGTTACACAGGAAGTGGAGGGGAATCTTTTAGATGTTACACAGGAAGTGATGCTACACTTTATGGGGGAATCTTTTAGATGTTACACAGGAAGTGAGGGGGAATCTTTTAGATGTTACACAGGAAGTGATGCTACACTTTATGGGGAAATCTTTTAGATGTTACACAGGAAGTGGAGGGGAATCTTTTAGATGTTACACAGGAAGTGATGCTACACTTTATGGGGGAATCTTTTAGATGTTACACAGGAAGTGGAGGGATTTGGCGCCCAAACAATACAATTAATCAATTAAAGTACCATATAGGCTACTTCTAAACTGTATATAAGGCTAGCTGCCATTACCAATATTCTAGTCTTGAGAAAGGCCCTTTTTTGAGGGCAGAAATGCGTTGACATATTGGTAAGCATTACTTTAATCTTTACTTCATTCTCATATTGGATACACTATGTTGTGAATTTCTTTTTTTACAGGGACACTTTTTAGGATACCATAGGAGCAGCTGACAGGTGCTAGGATCCAATCAGCTACTTCAGCTACCACACTCAGGAATTTGGATCTGTTAAAGTAACTAACATTGGAAGGAATCAATTTCCTCACTTTCACCTTGCTTTTCATCACCCATTTTTTCCATTTTTTAGTTTTGATTGACTTATTTTTGTTCTTCACTAACATTTCTTGATCAACTTTTTGAACACTTATTTGGATTATATTTTATTTTTTATGTTATTGCATATTGTGTATTTTATTTTTTATGTTATTGCATATTGTGTATTTTATTTAATTATATCTTAACCTCACTGGATTAAGTAGCTAGCATTTTTATATCCATTTGCACTCACTCACTATTTGATTGTATCTATACAATTATTTTGCTACCCCCCTTTTTTTGCACTGCAGCGCATTTTTCTATTTTTTGGAACACTATTTTTGAACACTATTGTTTGTATTATTGTTTATTAGTTTTTTTGCTTGATGCACTTGTTATAGTTGTACTTAGGCTAATTCTGTTTTATTAGTATACACTCTTATTCTGGTGTACCACTCACACTGATCACCTATTATTACCTCTGTTTTTATTGTAATTATCAGCTTTGGCCCTTTGAGCAGCTTCTGTAAGATATTCCTGTATTTGTAATTTTATTTATATGTGCTTTTTACATTTTTTATATATAGTCTTTTATTACTGATGCTTTTTAACATGGTTCATTAAATAATCTTCTTTTATCTCTCTGTGAGTATATTTATCCCTTGGCCTCTTGTTGGCGCTGTATTCACTTCTTACTACTTAAAGATGCAAAGAGAACAAAGGAAAATGTAATAGGGCCAGATTACAAGGGGAGCGCTAAATATCACCGGAATGAAAGAGATATTTGCGCTCCACTGTGTAATACCAGCGCACATTAGTATCACTGTAATGTGAACGCGACCTCACGTTTGCATTGCTGGGAAGTATTGCGCTCATGAGAGCGCGTTTCCATAGGCTCAGATGGGAGCCTCGTCCTGATGCCGTCAGAGACAGCCTCAGAATTTCAGCGCCAGCAAAGGGGGTAAGTCATGCAGTGATGGCAGCAAATATAAATATATATATGTACCGTATATTATTATTATCAGTTATTTTTAGAGCGCCAACAGATTCCGCAGCGCTAATATATGCTGTTATACATAGATATTTACTGAGAACACACAGTTCCCATAAACCGCAATGTTAAGGCAGTTTTCAGTTTTTTTCTAACACCCCACTCCCACCAACTTTAAACCTAACATACTGTCTAGTGGAGTACTGCCATCTTTATTTTTTAATAAACTACCCTAGACAAGTATTCTGGTGTCATTTTAGGGCAGATTTGTAACATTTTATAAGCACTAATTGCTGCCGTGAGCTCGCGGTAGCAATAACCAGCCACTTGTAATGGCTGATTAATTATTGCGTGCCCGCAAATAGGCAAATTTGCCCGTTTGTGGCGCATAATAATTTAGTGATCCACTTGTAATCTAGCCCTTAATAAATGCTAGATAGAATGATGCATTCAAAGAAAAGATTAGTCTGAGAATAACGTGTAATTTATTTTTTATCGTTTCCTTAGTTGTTTAAATAGTGACAAAATAAGTGCAAAGTTTTAGTGCCTATAAAACAATGGGAGCTGCCATGTTGTAATTTAGGTCCTTCTCTGCTGTATCCAATTAGGGACAGTTATAAGTTATAACTGTCCCTAATTGGATACAGCAGAGAAGGACCTAAATTACCAATGGCTATGGGGAATATAACAGAAACTGAATTGCTCACAATTTAAAAATGGAATTACAGGAAAAGGGGACAAAATAAATAATGAAAATGTAGTGTAGAGGGTTTTTTATATGTACAATTTATCATTTTATATTACTATCTCTAAAAAAAATCTTTGTTCTTACATTATTTATTTTCTATAATTTAAATATGACAGTTGATTTTTTTCACATGGCCCTTAGAAAGACTAGAGTGCATTTTGTAGGATTCAGAGCAGTGACCCTGCATTTTTTTATAACATTAATTCCTCAATTAGTGCCGGATCTTATTTTATTTTTTCCTGATTTTTGTATGGGGTATGTCCATGTACTGCTATACAATACAAATGCTTTTGTACAACAGGGCTTAAAGGGACATGAAACCATTTTTTCCCTTTAATTATTTAGATAGGGTTTACAATTTAAAGCAACTTTTAAATGGAATTCTATTATTAAATTTGCTCCATTCTCTTGGTGTCCTTTGTTGAAGGAGCAGCAATGCACTACTGAGAGCTAGCTGAACACATGAGGCATATATGTTCAGCCACCAATCAGCAGCTAGCTCACCAGTAGCACATTGCTGTTCCTGAGCCTACCTAGGTATGACTTTTAACAAAGGTTTCTAAGAGAACTAAGCAATTTATATAATAGAGGTTTAATGTAAAGTTGGTTAACATTTTGTGCTTTATCTGAAACGTGATTGAAAAAAAAGTGCAGCTATATACTATGCATATATTATAATCAATTTAGGGTTAAATTGCAAGTTCGGCGCTTATTGCTACCACAAGCTCACGGTACCAATTAGTGCTCAGAAAATTAACCAGTGATCCGATCTCTGGTTAGTTTTCTAAAAGTGCCCCAAATACCCCCAAAAATAGAGGGTCCTTTAATTTTTTATAAAAAACAAAATGTAGCATTTTTTCCATAACAAAATACTGCACTAAACAGTTTTTAGGGGTTAAAAGTGGTGTGTGTGGGGTGTTAGAAAAAAAACAGCAGTGAAAAGTGCCTTTACATTGTGGTCTATAGGAACTGTGTGTTCCCTGTAAATATATATATGTTTGTGCTTATATACATATATATTTATATTTGCCGCTTTGCTTAAGTTCTGTGCCATGTATTGTATGACGGCATCAGAACGAGGTTCCTACCGGAGCCTATGGAAGCACACTCTTGTGAGCGGAATGCTTCCGCACAATGTGAAAATGAGGTCGCGTTTGCATTGCACCTAACTCATAATACCAGCGCACATTAGCATATGCTGGTATTACTCAATTGAGCACATATATTGCTTTAGCGAAGTAATATTTTGCGCTCAACTCGTAATCATGCCCTATATGTTCCTTCAAAATATGTCATAATTACATTTTATTATACAGTATATGCCTTAACAGTTAGCTAAGAATAAATGGTAGTAAATCTGTAATAATCCAATTCAAAAAATCCATATCTGTACTATAATCACGTCTGTAACGCGTCCGTTGGTGTCGCCAGTTGCACACGCATCCTGAAAGGATGTTGGCTGCGCGCACGGCCAAAAGAAGCTGCATTCCAGTGGATTCCGAAAACGGCAGGGTGGTCATTTTCAGAATCAACAGGGATGGAGCGTAAGCAAACACGAAGCCTTAAAAAAAAAACACGCAACCACCAGCAAGTAATATATAAAAAACCACATAACCGCCCGCACGAAGTATAAATACAAAAATAACCTCCCACACAAAGTATTAAGAAACACTTAAACCACAAACCCCCACATTGCAAAATAATAAAGTTATTATCTCGTAATCCGCAAATAACATAATTAAAATATTAACCCCTAAACCGCAAAACACCCACATCGCAATAAACCTAATTAACCTATTAACCCCTAATCCGCCAAAATCCCACATCGCAATAAACCTTATTAACCTATTAACCCCTAAACCGACAAACCCCCACATCACAATAAACCTAATTAACCTATAAACCCCTTAACCGCCAACCACCCACAACACAAATAACTAATTTAATTACTAAGCCCCCTAACCTAACACCACCTACATTAACTCCAATACTAAGTTACACTTAAAGCAATAAAAAATTACAAAAGAATAATCTAAAATTATAAAAATTACAGGAAAATATATACAAAATTATTAACATTTTTTTTTTAAACCTAAATCTAAAACTAAATGAAAAAGCCCCCCCAAATAAAAACACCCCCTAATTTAAACTAAACTACCAATAGCCCTTAAAAGGGCCTTTTGTAGGGCATTGCCTTAAGTTAAACAGCTCTTTTACATTTAAAAATACAAAGTCCCCACCAAACAGTAAAAAAAAAACACCCGCCAAACCTCCCAAAATAAAAAAAACCTACCTCGAAAAAAAACTAAACTTACCATTTCCCCTAAATGGGCCTTTGCATGGGAATTGCCCTTAAAGGGGCATTCAGCTCTTTTACTGCCCTTAAAAGGACAATCAGCTCTTTTCCAGCCCATACAATCCCTAATCTTTAAAATAAAATAAATAAATAAATAAAAATCCTAAAACTAAGCCCCAAATAGGTACTCACCGTTCCTGAAGTCCGGTGGAGAAGGACTTCTTGCAGGCGACACCATAATCTTCTATCTTCATCCGGAGCGAATCCATCGTGGATCGGAGGTGCGGAGCTGGCTTCCCTGATCCTCAGTGGTGGTCCTCAATGGCGGCGGTCGTTGTGGTGGCGGTCCTCGTGTCAGCGGTCCTCGGCGGCGTGGAAGCTCCTCTTCATGTGATCATCCGTCGCACACTGAAGATTAAATGCAAGGTACCCCATATTTATTGGGGTACCTTGCATTCCTATTGGCTGAAATTTTTAAACCAGCCAATAGGATGAGAGCTACTGAAATCTTATTTGCTGATTTGAACAGCCAATAGGATTTCAGTAGCTCTAATCCTATTGGCTGATTTCAAAATTTTAGCCAATAGGAATGAAAGGTACCCCAAATTGAATGGGGTACCCCAAATTGAATGGGGTACCCGAATTGAATGTACCTCTTCAGTGTACACTGGACATCGGATGGAGAGGAGCCTCCACGCCACCGAGGAACTTTGCCGTGGAGGACCGCCGTTCTGGATCCGCACAACGGGGAAGCCAACTCCTCATCTCCGCTCTGTGCTGCCTTCGCTCCGGATGAAGATAGAAGATGATGGAGCCACCTGGAAGAAGACCTTCTCCGCTGGACTTCAGGAATGGTGAGTACCTATTTGGGGTTTAGGCTAAGGCTTTTTTTTATTTTTTGGAGTGTTTTTTTTTTTAGATTAGGGTTTTTTGGGTTGGAAAAGAGCCAATTGCCCTTTTAAGGGCAGTAAAAGAGCGGAATGTCCTTTTAAGGGCAATGCCCATACAAATGCCCCTTTAGGGGCAAAGGGTAGTTTAGCTTTTTTTAGTGTTAGGTTTTTTTATTTTGGGGGGTTTGGTAGGTGGAGGGTTTTACTGTTAGGGGGTAATTGGTAATTTTTGTAAGTAAAAGAGCTGTTTAGCTTAGGGCAATGCCCTACAAAAGGCCCTTTTTATGGCTATTGGTAGTTTAGTATTAGATTAGGGGGGTTTCTATTTTTTATTTTTATAGGGGTATTAGTTTAGGTTTAATTTTTTTTTGGATAGCTGTGTTTATTTTTTTTCTATAATTTTACTTTTTTATTTTTTGTAACTTTAGTTTGGGGGTTTATATTTTTTAAACATAGACTGCCTCTGGGCAGGCTTATTGCCTAGTGTAAAATAAATAGTTTTAAAAGTAATAAAAAGTGACATTTTGTTAATAAAAAAATAGCATTGTTTTGCAGTCCCGGTACATTTCTTTTGCTGCGGTCAATAAGAGACAGATACATACAAGCTTCTGCATATGTTAACCAATCATTTTGCAACACGTATGAATATCCGGGTTCTTCATTCCATGGAATGCTCTCCAGCCCCTCTAGTGAAAACAATACAATGTTTAGAGTTAAATTACAGGAAAAGACACAATAAATAATAAAAGCACACTGCACATTTTTGAATTAAGCATAATTAAATATTTTATGCAGAACTCATTTTGGAGTTAAACTGTTATTATTGTTCTTATTATTATTATTTACAGTTTAATAATCCAACATATTCTAAAGGTCAGGAAGTGCTTAAATATAAACAACACATTACTACATCATTGGAAACATGTTTAAAGGGTCTGATTCCAAACACATTTACATTTGAAACAGGCTACAACTTATATGGGGAAGTTGTTACATGCAGTAAACAATACTACACAATATCTAATTAATCCAGCATTGCAATTACTGGTTATATATATACATTTAAATGATTTGTGCCCAAATGTAAAATATTTATAAAAATTGCAAATCTTAAAATATATGTTTTATATTTTTTAAACAAAGCATACTGCTAAAAGTATTATCTCTTACTTTCATAATTGTGTAAAGTAAATTTTTGTTGCAGTAAAAAATATGTCTACATTAATGTGCAACTGAAAAGCACTATAATAGAACAATATCCTTTCTGCATAGTCATGCTGTACTAAGGTGGTGTTAAGATCGACAGTGACATCTAGTGGCATCTAAATAACCCAAACATCTATTGTTTTAAATAATTCTATAAGAAAAGGAATTTAGCAGTTTTGCATACTAACCAGTTGCAAAGTCAGCGTATAACCATTCCTGGGCTTGGAGTATATATTATACCTACTATATATACAATTATTATTCTTTTAAACCTACATATATTTTTTACATCATATAATGCAATAAGCAATTACATGCTGCTCCTTTAAGATGCTTTTGTATTTTATATATGGCAGCTCTTTCATTAATCAAGAAATAACTATGAAGCATATTGCAGGGTCAGCGTTTTGTATTCTGTAGGATGCTTTCCAGAAACAAATAGGGAAAAAAACCACAATCTGAGTCAATTTAATGCTAAATGAACTTCTGAGTTTACAGTACTAATCACTTACATAGAAAGTGAATTGAATGCAATGCTAAATATATTTAATACATTTTTATGTGATTTTTCATTAAAAATATTGATTATTTATTTATTATGATTAACATTGGCTAACTGACAATGAGACATCTGAGATAGTACTGCTCCTTTGTTCAATGTTCCCAACTTTCCATTTTTAAACCTGAAGTTCACAATTAAACTTAAATTAAACATGTTTATGATTCAGATAGGGCATGCGATTTTAAACAACTTTCCGATTTACTTTTATCATTAAATTAGCTTTGTTCTCTTGGTATTCTTTGTTGAAAGCTAAATCTAGGTTAGGCTCATATGCTAATGTATGAACCCTTGATGGCCACCTCTGCATTTTGAAACAGCTAGACAATGCTACTTAATGTGTGCCATAACATTGTGCTTACACCCGTAGAGCTACTTATGAGCCAGCACTGATTGGCTAAACTGCAAGTCTGTCAAAAGAACTGAAATAAGGGGGCAGTCTGCAAAGGCTTAGATACAAGGTAATCACAGAGGTAAAAAGTTTATTAATATAACAGTGTTTGGTTGTGCAAAACTGGGGAATGGGCAATAAAGTGATTATCTATCTATTTAAACAATACAAATTCTGGAGTCGGCTGTCCCTTTAATTAAAACAGAAATCTCAAGATATAAATTTCAGCTGTGTCACTTGTTTAAAGGGACAGTCTAGGCCAAAATAAACTTTCATGATTCAGATAGAGCATGTAATTTTAAACAATTTTCCAATTTACTTTTATCACCAATTTTGCTTTGTTCTCTTTGTATTCTTAGTTGAAAGCTTAACCTAGGAGGTTCATATGCTAATTTCTTAGACCTTGAAGGCCATCTCTTTCAGATTGCATTTTAACAATTTTTCACCACTAGAGGGTGTTAGTTCACGTATTTCATATAGATAACACTGTGCTCGTGCACGAGAAGTTATCTGGGAGCAGGCACTGATTGGCTAAACTGCAAGTCTGTCAAAAGAACTGAAAAAAGGGACAGTTTGCAGAGGCTTAGATACAAGATAATCACAGAGGTTAAAAGTATATTATTATAACTGTGTTGGTTATGCAAAACTGGGAAATGGGTAATAAAGAGATTAGCTATCTTTTAAAACAATAACAATTCTGGTGTAGACTGTCCCTTTAAATATGCTACATTCACTGTGTTTGCCTAAAGGAACCTGGGTCATTAAACAGTCTGTGACACAGAGACCTTGTCCAGTGTTCCTTCTAAGGCCAGTTATGTGAGTGGCCCAGAAGTGAAACAGTTAATAAAGGAACCAAACCTTGCTCTAATTAACTGTTTCACTGCTTGGTTGCTTACAAAACTTGCCCTAGAGGGACACTGGTCTTGTCAGCACTTTTCAATTCATAATGCCTATTTCTTTTCTTCAGTTAACCCTGGTATGTAGCTATTTGCTGGATCCTTGTTCTAACTAGGACCAGATCACCCTAATTGCATTTTGTCTTCAGTTGCTCTTGGCAACAGACTACTAGACACATCACAAGGTATTTAGAATCAATAGTCTAGATTCACAGATGCTTCTGAGGTTGCAGAATGGCCTCTCTGTCAAGATATTTTCTGAAAATGTATTAATGGACATTTCTATCGTTAAAATCTATAGTTGCATGAGCTGCTCATTACATGGATCTAAAACTACTTGCAAAGCGGGATAATGAGGAGTAAAACCACAACAATGATTGCCAGTATAAAACATATGCCTGTTTGTTTTGTTATGAAGTAGCAGACAGCTGAATAGAACACAAGGTGTCTCGGTGACCTTCACAGGCACTAACGAGGGGGTGATCATGTTATTCCACAGGTGTGAAAGGGATTTTTCATCTACACCTGCTAGACATGTGGAATTCTTAAATGGAATTGAACCCCAAAATTCCTTCATTATTTAGCTATAGTATGTGACTTTAAACAACTATTCAATTGACTTCTATTATCTAATTTACTTCTTCTCTTGGTATGCTTAGTTTAAAAGCATACCTTAATAGTTTCAGGTGCAGCAATGCTCTTATCATTGGTTCACCAGATATGTTTAGCTAACTCCCAGTAGTGCATTGCTGCCATAAGAATGAAGCACATTTGATAAAAGAAGTAAATTAGACAGTGGAGACTGCGGCTGGGGCAGAAATTCATTAAAATTATGGTGGAGATAAAAGCATGAGATTAAAATCCTACATATCGCAAAAGTAAATTAATAGAAATTATTGCACAGGCAATTAGAACATCAAGGCAAGTATCCCCGCTTGCCTTTACCCAGTAAAACTCCATGTACATTGTAACCAATGCACAAGAAGATTCTGGGTAAGATATGCAAATTATATATGCAACATCTCAGCTTTTTGCTTCAAATACTGTGTTAACGGGAACACTTGTGCCCCTTCCTTACATAAAAGGGGCACAAATGGTCCTGAAACGTCACTGATACATTAAAGAAAGTTATCGTTGACCGAAGTCAAGAGAGTGCTTACTTGTTTTGCTTGTTTTGATCTTTTGAAAGCATCCTGGCTGCTGACCCTGGATGGAGAGAGTGCATACATTTGATACTATTTATATTTATAAATATACACACCCACCAGACACTTTATTAGGTACACCTTGCTAGTACAGGGTTGGACCCCCTTTTGCATTCAGAAATGGCTTTATTATTTGTGGCATAGATTCAACAAGTTGTTGGAAACATTCATCAGACATGTTGGTCCATATTGACATGATAGCATCACACAGCTGCTGCAGATTTGTCAGCTGCACATCCATGATTCAAATGTCCCATTCCACCACATCCCAAAGGTGCTCTATTGGATTGAGATCTGGTGACTGTGGATGCCATTGAGGCACAGTGAACTCCTTGTCATGTTCAAGAAACCAGTTTGAGATGATTTGAGTTTTGTGACCTGGTGCATTATCCTGTTGGTCATAAAGGGATGGACATGGTCAGCAACAATACTCAGGTAGGCCATGTCATTTAAATGATGCTCAATTGGTACTAAGGGGCCTAAAGTGTGCCAAGAAAATTTCCCCCACACCATAACACCACCACCACCAGCCTGAACCTTTGATACAAGGCAGGATGGATCCATGCTTTCATGTTATTTACGCCAACTTCTGACCCTACCATCTGAATGTTGCAGCTGAAATCGAGACTCATTAGACCAGACAACATTTTTCCAGTCTTCTATTGTCCGATTTTGGTGAGCCTGTGTGAATTGTAGCCTCAGTTTCCTGTTATTAGATGGCAGGAGTGATACCCCGTGTGGTGGTCTTCTGCTGCTGTAGCCCATCTGCTTCAAGGTTCGCTGTGTTGTGCATTCAGAGAGTTTATTCTGCATACCTTGGTTGCAACAAGTGGTTATTTGAGTTACTATTGCCTTTCTATCATCTTGAACCAGTCTGCCCATTCTCCTCTGACCACTGACATCAACAAGGCATTTTTCTTACTAGATATTTTCTCTTTTTTGGGCCATTCTCTGTAAACCCTAGAGATGGTTTTGTGAAAAAATCCCAGTAGATCAGCAATTTTTTAAAAACTCAGACCAGCCCGTCTGGCACCAACAACCATGCCACGTTCAAAGTCACTTAAAGGGACATTAAACCCCAAAAAAGTATTTAATTATTCAAATAGAGAATACAATTTTAAATAAGTTTCCAATTTACACATGCCTGACAGGAAATAGTGCTGCCATCTAGTGTTCCTGCTAATGTATAACATTGTTGCAAAACTGCTGCCATATAGTGCTGTAGACACGTGTACACTCATGAGCTTGCATCCCAGCTTTTCAAAAAATATAACGAGAAAATGAAGAACATTTGCTAACAAAATTAAATTGGAAAGTTGTTTAAAATTGTATGTTCTATCTGAATCATGAAAACTTTTTTGGGGTTTTATGTCCCTTTAAATCTCATTTCTTCCCCATTCTGATGCTCGGTTTGAACTTCAGCAAGTCGCCTTCACCACGTCTAGATGCCTAAATGCATTAAGTTGCTACCATGTGATTGGCTGATTGATTGGCAATTGAACAGATGCACCTAATAAAGTGGCCAGTGAGTGTACACATATATATATATATATATATATATATATATATATATATATATATATATATATATATATATATATATATATATATAGCTAACTGATTAACCCCTTCACTGACAGGAATTTCAGACGTGTGGAGTGCAGCTGCATTTAGAAGCATTCTAATTACCAAAAATCAATGGCAAAGCCATGCATGTCTACCATTTGTTAGCAAAGAGGATCCTAGAGATACATTTACACAGAGTTACACCAGCGCCACCGTATGAACCGTGTTATGTTTACATGTTGCTATGGCAACTTCGGCTCTACGATCTCACAGGGCGCATAGTCTAACGCGCCTTGATGACGTCAGACGCCGACTTCACTCACGGAGATTTGGCGGCATGTGGTGTACACCAGGGGTATTTAGGTTGTGGATTGGGGTAAGTTATTTAGGAAGTTTTTAATATCTATCCTTTGCTACATTTGATAAAGGTACAACGATGTACCGAAACGTCATGTCAATGTAACTTTTTCTATGGATCAATAAATGGATTATGTCTAAAGACCAGTGAGTGCCTACGTTCTTGGGAAGTGTGTATATATATATATATATATATATATATATATATATATATATATATATATATATATATGTGTGTATATATATATATATATATATTATTTTATATATATATATATATATATATATATATATATATATATATATATATATATATATAGCTAACTGATTAACCCCTTCACTGAAAGGAATTTCAGACGTGTGGAGTGCAGCTGCATTTAGAAGCATTCTAATTACCAAAAATCAATGGCAAAGCCATGCATGTCTACCATTTGTTCGCAAAGAGGATCCTAGAGATACATTTACAACCATTTATCTTATGACTGCACTAGTTGTGTGTAAATAATTTTAGTGAGAAAAAGTTAACATTTGTTAAAATTTTGTTTTTACATGATTTATTTGGCTGCCAAATAGTGGCATCAAATATACCAAAATGGGCCTAGATCAATACATTGGGTTGTCTACTTAAAAAATAAAAATAAATATATATATATATATATATAGCACTTGGAGAGATAGGGTTCTATATAGGGTAATATGAACCAAAGAAAGACAAGGTTACACAGGATAACACATTAAGCCAAGCGTTTATTAAAGAGGTGGTAAAGACACCGGGTCTGCCTTCACTAAATTCAAAATGTTATGTACCAGGTAAAAAGTAAATCATATGATAGTACGTCACAATTTCATAGATATCAACCATACCCCCTACATGCTAGCATGTTTTAAAGCTGGCCAGAAAACAGTCTGTGTGGTAATCCAGGCTCTTAGTGTAATAAACACGCTCCGGTAAATTAGAACAGATACCATCCCTTTACTCTGCTACAATCCAGGCACTTAGGTGTAAAAACACGCTCCGGAAGCAAGATGTAAGTACGGTCTCCTATGAATAAAGCAGGACTGAAAAACGATTTCCAGCTGGACAGCATAATCAAAACACAATGCTGATGGGGTGATGCCGTTGCATGACTTGAACCGCACGGCTTACCTTCACCTTCCTTGATTCATGGGGTGGATGCCTTTCTGCTGCAATTTACCTCCATGATCCTATATTCCTGTGATGCTGGTGCCGATGCGGGTCTTCACTTGCTAAACTTCGGTAGAGGTGGATGTTGTGAAAAAGAACAATCAGAGACGATTCACCTGATGGCGTTCTCCACGCAAGTTACCATCCAAACATTACGCGTTTTGCCCCTCCCCTTTCTGGGTTGGACTTAGGGCTTCGTCAGATGTGTGATGTCACCATTACTTGTGGTGTTTAAATACCAATTCTGTTACATTGTTGCACATCCCTTATTGCTATATCTTAAAGGGACCTAACGCCATTCTAAGCTTTATCTGGTAATACATGTTATATGTATACATATAATATAAAGCACTTAAGAGGTGACACCAATATCTGGCCTAAATATTTACATTGATGATAACAGCATATTAGTATTATACCAATATAAGCATGGGGCCTTTACGCATCTAATGCCATATATTATATATTCCACAAATCTTGTATGTATACTTTACATTATTCTTCATGTGTAAACCACGGATTCACAAAAAGTAGGCATATTCTATTTTTCCATTGAGGCCAGTATGGGACAATGTATTAAGTCTGTACATCCAGCGTGACTAATGCTGGAGTAATATTCGATCAATATTGCCCCCTCTCCTCTTAGGCCTAATATGTTCAATTCCTAGCACTTTTAATTTGATAAAGTCAGAGTCATGGAGCAATTGGAAGTGTCTGGCCACTGGGCTGTCTTGGTCACTGTCCTTAATGCTATACCTATGCTCCCTAACTCTGTCTTTCAGTTCACGTGTTGTCTTCCCAACATAGAATTTGGGACACGAACAATGTAACAGGTAAATCACATTCTTAGTATTACATACAATTTTTTCATTTATATAGTAGGTCTTATCTGAAAATTCAGTGCAGAAATTGGATGATTTTTCAATAAATTTGCAATACACAGAACGGCCACATGGTTGACAGCGTTTCACTACTTGTGATTTAGTTAACCAATTTGTAGGAATTTCCTTCTGAAATTCACTGTGCACAAACCTGTCTTTTATACTTGGAACCCTTTTGGCAGTAATTAGTGGATATTCAGATATGTATTTTGCCACAGAACTATCACTGGACAATATATGCCAGTGTCTATTAAGTGTACCCCGTAGTTAATTCCAGTGGGAATTATATCTTGTGATTAATAGAATTTGGTTCCTTTGAGTCTGTGATTCACTGTTTCTATACAATAGCTGACTTCTTGGTGTATGTCTGGCCATAGTCCAGCCCTTGTGTATCTGCCTTCTTGAATATCCACTTTGTAAAAACCTTTTTGCCATTTCTGCTGCCTGTTCCTCAAAATCTGCCTCAGTAGAGCAACACCTTTTTAAACTTAAAAACTGTCCTACTGGTATGCCATTTTTAAGAGCCTCTGGGTGATGACTAGATGTGTGCAGCAGACTTTTGTTGTCTGTCTCTTTGCAATAAACTTTTGTTTGTAACATGCTATTGTTTATGGTGATCTTCAAATCAAGAAATGTAGCTTTCTTGTCACTAATCTGATAAGTCAGATAAAGATTTCTGTTATTGCTATTGAGCTTTTCTACAAATTTACCCGCAGACTCAATATCCCCTTTCCACAGCACCAAAATATCATCCACAAATCTCACCCATAGGGCGACATGCGCCTCCACTCATTGGTCCAAACCCTGGAAAACATCCAATGTTTCCCAGACGCCAAGATGTAAACAGGCATAGGTGGGGGCGCATGCCGCCCCCATGACTGTGCCTCGCAATTGTCTGTAGTGTTTACCGTCAAACATAAATATATTGTTGGTCAATACAAATTCTAATAATTTAAGTATATATATATATATATATATATATATATACAGGAATCAAATAACATTTGGGTAACAGTGATCATAGCAAGATCAAGTTTGAAATCACTTTCCATAAGCAGTGTTATAAGGGTTCAACCAAGTCTTAATTTTAAGAAAGCAAAATTCAGTGATTTAAGGAAATCATTAAAAAGCATAAATTGGAACAAAGTATTCTCAAATAAAAACCGAGGATATATGGATACCATTTAAAACTTTCTTAAATAAATATACACATCAATACATACCACTTAGTTATAAAAGTAAAATAAATAAATTAATTTCAATGTGGCAAAATACAAATGTATTAAGAGAAATTAGGAATAAAACATAGGGCATTTTAATTATTTAAAGAAAATAGTACAGACTCAAAATTCCAAATATATAAGGAATATAAAAAAGCACTCAGATTAATTACAAAGGAAACTAAGTCAAAACCTTAAAGTTTTTTTAAAGTTTAGAAATGGCATAAAAATCTAACGGCTAGATTTGGAGTTTTGTCGGTAACGACCCGAAAAACTAACGCCGGCTTTTTTCTGGCAGCACCATAAAAATAACTCTGGTATTGAGAGTCCACATAAAGGCTGCGTTAGGCTCCAAAAAAGGAGCGTAGAGCATTTTTAACGCAGCTTCAACTCTCAATGCCAGAGTTGCTTACGCAAGTGGCCAGCCTCAAAAACGTGCTCGTGCACGATTCCCCCATAGGAAACAATGGGGCTGTTTGAGCTGAAAAAAAACCTAACACCTGCAAAAAAGCCGTGTTCAGCTCTTAACGCAGCCCCATTGTTTGCTATGGGGAAACACTTCCTACGTCTGCACCTAACACTCTAACATGTACCCCGAGTCTAAAAACCCCTAACCTTACACTTATTAACCCCTAATCTGCCGCCCCCGCTATCGCTGACACCTGCATTTTATTTTTAACCCCTAATCTGCCGCTCCGTAAACCGCCGCTACTTACATTATCCCTATGTACCCCTAATCTGCTGCCCATAACACCGCCGACCCCTATATTATATTTATTAACCCCTAATCTGCCCCCCTCAACGTCGCCTTCACCTGCCTACACTTATTAACCCCTAATCTGCCGAGCGGACCGCACCGCTATTATAATAAAGTTATTAACCCCTAATCCGCCTCACTAACCCTATAATAAATAGTATTAGCCCCTAATCTGCCCTCCCTAACATCGCCGACACCTAACTTCAATTATTAACCCCTAATCTGCCGACCGGAGCTCACCGCTATTCTAATAAATGGATTAACCCCTAAAACTAAGTCTAACCCTAACACTAACACCCCCCTAAATTAAATATAATTTTAATCTAACGAAATTAATTAACTCTTATTAAATAAATTATTCCTATTTAAAGCTAAATACTTACCTGTAAAATAAACCCTAATATAGCTACAATATAAATTATAATTACATTGTAGCTATTTTAGGATTAATATTTATTTTACAGGCAACTTTGTAATTATTTTAACCAGGTACAATAGCTATTAAATAGTTAAGAACTATTTAATAGCTAAAATAGTTAAAATAATTACAAAATTACCTGTAAAATAAATCCTAACCTAAGTTACAATTAAACCTAACACTACACTATCAATAAATTAATTAAATAAAATACCTACAAATAAATACAAATAAATAAACTAACTAAAGTACAAAAAATAAAAAAGCTAAGTTACAAAAAATAAAAAAAATTAATTACAAACATAATAAAAATATTACAACAATTTTAAGCTAATTACACCTACTCTAAGCCCCCTAATAAAATAACAAAGCCCCCCAAAATAAAAAAATGCCCTACCCTATTCTAAAATTAAAATAGAAAAGCTCTTTTACCTTACCAGCCCTTAAAAGGGCTTTTTGCGGGGCATGCCCCAAAGAATTCAGCTCGGCAGATTAGGGGTTAATACTTGAAGTTAGGTGTCAGCGATGTTAGGGAGGGCAGATAAGGGGTTAATACTATTTATTATAAGGTTATTGAGGCGGGAGTGAGGCGGATTAGGGGTTAATAACTTTATTATAGTAGCGGTCGGCAGATTAGGGGTTGATAATTGTAGGTAAGGTAGCAGCGACGTTGGTGGCGGCAGATTAGGGGTTAATAAATATAATATTGGGGTCGGTGGTGTTAGGGGCAGCAGATTAGGGGTACATAGGCATAACGTAGGTTGCGGCGGAGTGCGGTCGGCAGATTAGGGGTTAAAAAAATTTAATAGAGTGGCGGCGATGTGGGGGGGGCCTCGGTTTAGGGGTGCATAGGTAGTTTATGGGTGTTAGTGTAATTTAGAGCACAGTAGTTAATAGCTTTATGAACCGGCGTTAGCCCATAAAGCTCTTAACTCCTGACTTTTTTCTGCGGCTGGAGTTTTGTCGGTAGAGGCTCTACCGCTCACTTCAGCCAAGACTCTAAATACCGGCGTTAGAAAGATCCCATTGAAAAGATAGGATACGCAATTGGCGTAGGGGGATCTGCGGTATGGAAAAGTCACGGCTAGAAAGTGAGCGTTAGACCCTTTTCTGACTGACTCTAAATACCAGCGGTAGCCCAAAACCAGCGTTAGGAGCCTCTAACACTGGTTTTGACGGCTAACGCCAAACTCTATCGGCTAGATTTAGAGTTTTGTCGGTAACGACCCGCGTAGCTAACGCTGGCTTTTACCCCCCCGCACCTGTTAAATACCACTGGTATTTAGAGTTCACAGAAGGGCTGCGTTAGGCTCCAAAAAGGAAGCGTATAGCATATTTACCGCCATTGCAACTCTCAATCCCAGCGGTGCTTACGGACGCGGCCATCTTAAAAAACGTGCTTGTGCACGATTCCTCCATAGGAAACAATGGGGCAGTTTGAGCTGAAAAAAAACCTAACACCTGCAAAAAAGCAGCGTTCAGCTCCTAATGCAGCCCCATTGTTTCCTATGGGGAAACAGTTTCTAAGTCTGCACCTAACACTCTAACATTTACCCCGAGTCTAAAAACCCCTAACCTTACACTTATTAACCCCTAATCTGCCACCCCCGCTATCGCTGACCCCTGCATATTTTTTTTAACCCCTAATCTGCCGCTCCGTACACCGCCGCAACATACATTATACCTATGTACCCTTAATCTGCTGCCCCTAACACCGCCGACCCCTATATTATATTTATTAACCCCTAATCTGCCCCCCCCAACGTCGCCGCCAGCTACCTACAATAATTAACCCCTAATCTGCCGACCGGACCTCACCGCTACTATAATAAATGTATTAACCCCTAATCCGCCCTCCCTAACATCGCTGACACCTAACTTCAAGTATTAACCCCTAATCTGCCGACCGGACCTTGCCGCTACTCTAATTAATATATTAACCCCTAAAGCTAAGTCTAACCCTAAACCTAACACCCCCCTAAGTTAAATATAATTTAAATCTAACGAAATAAATTAACTCTTATTAAATAAATTATTCCTATTTAAAGCTAAATACTTACCTGTAAAATAAACCCTAATATAGCTACAATATAAATTATAATTATATTGTAGCTATTTTAGGATTAATATTTATTTTACAGGCAACTTTGTATTTATTTTAACCAGGTACAATAGCTATTAAATAGTTAAGAACTATTTAATAGCTACCTAGTTAAAATAATTACAAAATTACCTGTAAAATAAATCCTAACCTAAGTTACAATTAAACCTAACACTACACTATCAATAAATTAATTAAATAAAATACCTAGAATTATCTACAATTAAATCTAACATTACACTATCAATAAATTAATTACATGAAATACCTACAAATAAATTAGACATGTGCGATTCGTTTCGATTCGGAAATTCGGAAAATTCGGCAAATTCGGCGATTCGGATCGAACCAAATTTCCGAATTAAAATTCTGCCGAATTTTCCGAATCGAACCGAATGGAATCGAATCGATTCGTAAATTCGGATGGCCATTGGGATTACACTAATATTGTACAGTATGTTAGGTTAACACCTAATATACAGTATAATACTAGTCTAATCCCACCTAACACTTACAGAAATGCCGAATTTACGAATTGAATCGAACCGAATCGAACCGAATCGAGCCGAATTTCTTCGAATCCGAATGAATCCGAAACGAATCCGAAACGAATCGATTCAGAATTTTCCGAATTCGAATCGATCCGAACCGAACTTCGAAAAATTCCGAATCGATCCGAACCGAATTTTTTCGCCATGCACATGTCTAAAATAAATACAATTAAATAAACTAACTAAAGAACAAAAAATAAAAAAAGCTAAGTTACAAAAAATAAAAAAAATAATTACAAACATAATAAAAATATTACAACAATTTTAAGCTAATTACACCTACTCTAAGCCCCCTAATAAAATAAAAAAGCCCCCAAAAATAAAAAAATGCCCTACTCTATTCTAAAATTAAAATAGAAAAGCTCTTTTACCTTACCAGCCCTTAAAAGGGCCTTTTGCGGGGCATGCCCCAAAGAAATCAGCTCTTTTGCCTGTAAAAATAAACACAATACCCCCCCCCAACATTACAACCCACCACCCACATACCCCTAATCTAACCCAAGCCCCCCTTAAATAAACCTAACACTAAGCCCCTGAAGATCTTCCTACCTTGTCTTCACCACACCGGGTATCACCGACCAATCCGTCCAGGCTCCGAAATCTTCATCCAAGCCCAAGTAGGGGCTGGAGATCCATCATCCGGCTGAAGTCTTCTATCAAGCGGCAAGAAGAAGTCCAGAAGAGGCTCCAAAGTCTTCATCCTATCCGGGCAGAAGAGGAGATCCAGACCGGCAACCATCTTCATCCAAGAGGCATCTTCTATCTTCATCCGATGACGAGCGGCTCCATCTTGAAGACCTCCGGCGCGGATCCATCCTCTTCTTCCGACATCCTAAGTCCGAATGAAGGTTCCTTTAAATGACATCATCCAAAATGGTGTCCCTCGAATTCCGATTTGCTGATAGGATTCTATCAGCCAATCAGAATTAAGGTAGGAAAATTCTGATTGGCTGATGGAATCAGCCAATCAGATTCAAGTTCAATCCGATTGGCTGATCCAATCAGCCAATCAGATTGAGCTCGCATTCTATTGGCTGATCGGAACAGCCAATAGAATGCAAGCTCAATCTGATTGGCTGATTCAATCAGCCAATCAGATTTTCCCTACCTTAATTCCGATTGGCTGATAGAATCCTATCAGCCAATCGGAATTCGAGGGACGCCATCTTGGATGACGTCATTTAAAGGAACCTTCATTCGGAATTAGGACGTCGGAAGAAGAGGATGGATCCGCGCCGGAGGTCTTCAAGATGGAGCCTCTCGTCATCGGATGAAGATAGAAGATGCCGCTTGGATGAAGATGGTTGCCGGTCCGGATCTCCTCTTCTGCCCAGATAGGATGAAGACTTTGGAGCCTCTTCTAGACTTCTTCTTGCCGCTTCAGCCGGATGATGGATCTCCAGCCCCCGCTTGGGCTTGGATGAAGATTTCGGAGCCTGGACGGATCGGTCGGTGATACCCGGTGTGGTGAAGACAAGGTAGGAAGATCTTCAGGGGTTTAGTGTTAGGTTTATTTAAGGGGGGTTTGGGTTAGATTAGGGGTATGTGGGTGGTGGGTTGTAATGTTGGGGGGGTATTGTGTTTATTTTTACAGGCAAAAGAGCTGAATTCTTTGGGGCATGCCCCGCAAAAGGCCCTTTTAAGGGCTGGTAAGGTAAAAGAGCTTTTCTATTTTAATTTTAGAATAGGGTAGGGCATTTTTTTATTTTGGGGGGCTTTGTTATTTTATTAGGGGGCTTAGAGTAGGTGTAATTAGCTTAAAATTGTTGTAATATTTTTATTATGTTTGTAATTAATTTTTTTATTTTTTGTAACTTAGCTTTTTTTATTTTTTGTACTTTAGTTAGTTTATTTAATTGTATTTAATTGTAGGTATTTTATTTAATTAATTTATTGATAGTGTAGTGTTAGGTTTAATTGTAACTTAGGTTAGGATTTATTTTACAGGTAATTTTGTAATTATTTTAACTAGGTAGCTATTAAATAGTTATTAACTATTTAATAGCTATTGTATCTGGTTAAAATAAATACAAAGTTGCCTGTAAAATAAATATAAATCCTACAATAGCTACAATATAATTATTAGCTATATGAGGGTTTATTAGCTATATTAGGGATTATTTTACAGGTAAGTATTTAGCTTTAAATAGGAATAATTTATTTAATAAGAGTTAATTTATTTTGTTAGATTTAAATTATATTTAACTTATGGGGGTGTTAGTGTTAGGGTTAGACTTAGCTTTAGGGGTTAATAAATTTATTATAGTAGCGGTGAGGTCTGGTCGGCAGATTAGGGGTTAATACTTGAAGTTAGGTGTCGGCGATGTTAGGGAGGGCAGATTAGGGGTTAATACTATTTATTATAGGGTTAGTGAGGCGGATTAGGGGTTAATACATTTATTATAGTAGCGGTGAGGTCCGGTCGGCAGGTTAATAATTGTAGGTAAGGTAGCAGCGACGTTGGGGGCGGCAGATTAGGGGTTAATAAATATAATATAGGTGTCGGCGGTGTTAGGGGCAGCAGATTAGGGGTACATAGGGATAACGTAGGTGGCGGCGGTGTGCGGTCGGCAGATTAGGGGTTAAAACAATTTATTAGAGTGGCGGCGATGTGGGGGGGCCTCGGTTTAGGGGTGCATAGGTAGTTTATGGGTGTTAGTGTAATTTAGAGCACAGTAGTTAATAGCTTTATGAACCGGCGTTAGCCCAGAAAGCTCTTAACTCCTGACTTTTTTCTGCGGCTGGAGTTTTGTCGTTAGATGTCTAACGCTCACTTCAGACACGACTCTAAATACCGGAGTTAGAAAGATCCCATTCAAAAGATAGGATACGCAAAAGGCGTAGGGGGATCTGCAGTATGGAAAAGTCGCGGCTGCAAAGTGAGCGTTAGACCCTTACCTACACGACTCTAAATACCAGCGGTAGCCCAAAACCAGCGTTAGGAGCCTCTAACGCTGGTTTTGACGGCTAACGCCAAACTCTAAATCTAGCCGTATATCTAGCCATTACTATCTTTATTTAAAAAGCAGGAATGTAAAGCTTACAAGACGACCCATTTTAAGTTTAGCACCCTGGATAGTGCTTGCTTATTGGTGGCTACATTTAAGCCACCAATAAGCAAGCATAGTCCAGCTTCTAAGTTTTACATTCCTGCTTTTTAAATAAAGATAGCAAGAGAACAAAGAAAAATTGATAATAGGAGTAAATTAGAAAGTTGCTTAAAATTGCATGCTCTATCTGAATCAGGAAAAAAATGGGTTTAGTATCCCTTTAAGAGAGGAACCAGAGGGAGGTATATTGAATCAAACTACAACAAACAAGCCCATGTCAAAAACTGGATTATCTCTAGAGGATATCATGAAAAAGCTGGATAATATTAAGGTACATAAAACTCCAGGTCCAGATGGAATAAACCTAAGGGTTTTAAGGGAATTTAACACTGTTATAGGCAAACCACTACTCTTGTTTTTCAAGACTCATTATCCTCAGGCATAGTACCCCTGGACTGGCGTAAAGCCTGATGTGGTGCCACTTTTTAAAAAAGGGAAACAGAGCTGATCCAGGAAGCTTTAGACCGGCGGTTTTCAAACTGTGGCGCGCACCTCCCCAGGGGGGTGCCGGAGCAGGTCAGGGGAGGTGCAGGAGGAGAAGCAGCTGTTCGTTTAAAAAAACCTCTGTGCATTACGGTCTGCACAGCGGCAGTTCAGCGCTATATGTTACCGTGTGTGTGAGGCAAGTGAGCTGAAACCAGGCACAGTAAATGACCAGAAGGGGGGGTAGTCTGTAAGTACAATCTTTACTTTTAATGCTAGTAGCGGATACTACTCCTTGCACGTTCTGTCTATCCTCTCTGCAAAAGCCTCTGTGCATTACAGTGAGTGCTACAGCGCACAGGCTTTTACAGAGAAGACAGAGCAGACGTGTAAGGAGAAGGGTTGAAGGCTTTGATGGCCAGTTCTGTAATCTGAGACAGGAGGATACATGCACTTGCACGATTCATCCCCTGTACAGTAGGCTACTTCCCCTCCCCCTGGACATATAGAGCATAATATACATGGCATTTTAAAAACATATGCCGCAAAATATATATAGCATTTAAAAAAGCACTAGTTAAAAATGTTTGTGTGTGTGAGTATGCATGTATGAGTGTGTGTGTGTGTGCGTATGTATGAGGGTGTGTCTGTTTGTGCATGTATGAATGTGTGTGTTTGTGCATGTATGGGTGTGTGTATGTGTGCGTGTGCATGTATGAATGTATGTGCATGTATGAGTGTGTGTGTGTGTTTGTGCATGTATGAGTTTGTTTGTGCATGTATGTGTGTTTAGGCATGTGTGAGTGTTTGTGCATGTATAACTGTGTGTGCATGTATGAGTGTGTGTGTGGTTTGTGCAGGTATGAGTGTGTGTGAGTGTGTGTTTGTGCATGCATGAGTGTTTGTGTGCGAATGTATGAGTGTTTGTGTGTGCATGTTTGAGTGTGTATGTGTGTATGTGCATGTATGAGTGTGTGTGTGTTTGTGCATGTATGTGTGTTTAGGCATGTGTGAGTGTTTGTGCATGTATAACTGTGTGTGCATGTATGAGTGTGTATGTATGAGGTTTTGTCTGTGTATGTATGAGGATGTGTATGTATTTGCATGTACAGTATGTTTGTGTGTGTGTGTATGTATGAGTTTGTGTGTGTATGTGTGAGTTTGTGTGTGTATGAGTGTGTGTGAGTTTGTGTGTGTGTGTGAGTTTGTGTGTGTGTGTGTATGAGTTTGTGTGTGTGTGTGCATGAGAGTTTGTGTGTATATGTGTGTGTGTGTGTGAGTTTTCCTTTCATTTGTCTCTATTTGTACTGTTTTAAGAGTAGATAATATTGTTTGCAGTCCACATTGGAGGTGGTTTCTCTTCTACATTTCCACTGAGGCCTTATATGTACTATGATATATTCATAGTAATGACTTCAGAACTTCTTTTTGCATGTCTGCTGTAAATCTATGGGGGAGGGGGGGGGGGAGGGGGGGCTCATCCTGTAAGTTTTGCCAAAGGGGAGGCCTACTGTCTAAGACTTTGAAAACCTCTGCTTTAGACCAATTCGTCTGACATTGGCAGTGGACAAGGATACTTGAAGGGATTATAAGGGATTATATTGATGAGTATATTTGTGTAAACAGGATTATGAATTAAAATCAGCATGGTTTTATGAAAATAGATCATGTTAAACTAGTCTAATTAGATTCTATGAGGAAGTAAGTAAAAATATAGATCAGGGGGAATCAGTTGATGTGATACTTGGATTTTCCAAAGGCATTTGATACAGTCCCACATGAGAGATTATTTTACAAAATAAAGGGATTGGGAATTGCTGAAAATGTTAGCACATGAATAAATAAGTGTATAAAAGACAGGGAGCAATGAGTAGTAGTAAATTGATCATATTCAGATTGAACAAAGGTAATCAGCAGGGACCCCCAGGGATCAGTACCCAGAAAAAGGGCACTTGGAAGGTGATATTATTACTTTATATAAATATATTCAAGGCTTGTATACAGAGTTAGAGGAAGCTCTGTTTATTCAGTCACAAGTTAAGGCTGAAGAAGGTAGATTTCATCTCCTGCAACCAAAATGTTTTTTCATTGTAAGAGCAATCAAATGGTGGTACTCATCGTCTAAGGAGGTAGTGAATGCCAATACTTTTGATACATTTAAAGATGATTTAGATACATTTCTGGCTACAAACAGAATTCAGGGATATGATTGCTTATGTTAAATGGGTCACCATTTAAATGGGATTAAATAGTGCTCAATTGGAGCTTTATTGTAAATCAGGTAGGCTCTAAATAGGTTGAACTTGATGGACTTCTGTCTTATTTCAACCTCATCTACTATGATACTATGTTTATTCCATCTGTCTTATAGTTCAAATAAAACAGGAATAATCTAGAAATGCCTAGATGATAGGGCTATACTGTTGAAAAAATTATAAATGAAGAAACTAAAGTGAAAGGAACAGTCTACTTATTTTTTTTTATTATTGTTTAAAAAGATAGACAATCCCTTTATTGCCTGTTTCCCAGTTTTGCATAACCAACACTGTTATATTAATATACTTTGTATCTCTATGATTACCTGTATCAAAGATTCTGCAGACTGCCCCTTAGCTCAGTGCTTTTTACAATCTTGCAGTTTAGCCAATCAGTGCTGGTTCTTGTGTAACCATTATCATTCTCCAATGGTGTGAGCACAATGTCATCTATATGGCACATATGAACTAACACTGTCTGGCTAATAAAAAGCACTGCCATAAGAGGCGGCCTGAAGGGGCTTAGAAACAGGCAAACTTAGGGCTAGATTACAAGTGGAGTATTAGGTATCACTCCTGCTTGCGAGCTTACCGTGCATATTACACGTTGAAAGTAAAAAGGTTCTGCTTGCGCACACTAACCTGATGGTCGCAAAAACATAGCTACAATATCCTGGATTTGGAAACAGATAAAACAGAGGCTGATATAATAATTTGTACCATGTGTTCAGATTATTAGGAATTCTATTGATCTATAACATAACCCAAGGCTTTGAATTCTGATTACCAGTTGTTTATAAAGAGTTTACGAGTTCAAGTTTAAGAGTGTTGCCTTTACCTTTCCTGAAGTGAAAAATAAATTTCCCATTTACCTCCAGGTCAAAGGAAGAAAATATCAAGATACTTTCATATGCATCTAAAATTACTAGACCACTAGTGCTTATTACTAATCTAATAATTATATTATTACTTTATTGGGTACTCTCAGAAGACTGGATTCTGGATACTACTTTCAAATTTAACAAAAAGTGGAAAGAAACTTTTCCACTCCATTTACACCCTGCAAAATATTTTATTTTCAATTGAGCAAAAGTTGAAAATGGATTATTGGACAGATGACTAGGATTGCAATTTTAAAATTGCAAAGTGAAAAATCATGAGCCAACTGATCATTTCTGGCTCAACAGATCCCTGAATTCTACTGCTTGCAGATCACTGCTGATGTTACTACACTCCTCTCGGCATCCCACCTAGGTGTTATCCGCCTCCCTAGAACACTTCCAGACAAGGAAGATAGGTCATGTGACTGCACGGGACAGTGGTTGTATAAAGCCCTTCCTCCGGCAATTAACAACTTTTACCAAGTGAAAACTGAGTTTTCACTGCCTAAACTTATTCAGGTCAAAGACCGAAATACAAATCTATCCACATAGTGATCAAATGGAACAAGTCATGTATCATCATGCTCATCACAGCTTTTTCCATTATGATAATTCCCTTTTTTTTCATACAGATGATGACCTAGAACCACCAGATGAAAGTGAATGTTTTTTTTTACCATTGATTAAATGATTATCTGAACCTCATGACTCAATATAAAAAGTATTTCTCAAAAATATAAGGTTTTCTCTACCTTAATCTGATGTTAGTATTAATTATCAACAGCCAGGGCTGGCTCAAGGCATGCTGCATGGGTCCAGGAATGAAATTATGCCAAATCAACTTTGTGTAAGCTCCAGTCTCACCCAAGGCACAAATATTAAATTTCAAGAGCATGATGATACCAAACACCAAATAAGGGTGATATTAATGAACCCCTGTCAAATGCCACATGGGTCTACTAGTTACAATAGCTCCAATTATAGTGCCAGCCCTGTCAACAAGATGATTTTTGTCCCTGATTTAACAGAGACCTGTTGGACAGGAGCGTATATCTTCGCACCTGTCTGCCCAGCATTGTGTCTAGCGGGCAGAAATACTCTCGCTCATTAGCAGAGGCTGTCAATCTCTGCGGTCTGAAAAATCTGGGGAGATTGAGATATGTCACATAAAAGTTGGCGTAAAGGGTTAAGAAACAGGATCTCGGCTGCAGGCTCACTCAAGCCATCACATCTTCATAAATGGAGTCCAGATGTATATACTTTCACCTATCTGCAAAACTAAAAGAGGTCCTAGTGAACATAACTTGTGTGACTTTACTATATACTAAGGCTAGATAAGTGAGTTTCTTGATTATTAATGTGAAATATAAAATTCTTAAAGGGACATCAAACTCAAAAGATAACACTAATTTAAATTTGAATTTTGTGTCATGATAACAGTTTGCAATCCACTATGACTATTTAGATTGCTTGTGCTTCCTGTAATTCAACAGTAATATTTTTTTTCACTATCCCCAAAAGTATTATGAACTTTAACCCTATAACATTCATGACTTTCGTGTTTCTTTAATATCTTTAAGGATATTTTCTAAGAAATTCAACTTCACACAAGCCCAAGTGTTGTTACAATCTTTTACCTATCTACTACAATCTTTTACTCAAACCACAATTATTCTTTCCAATTACATCACTGAAGTTAGCGCATCATTTCTTAAAACTAATATATTGCTTAAAGAACTTGCTGAAAATTCCAAATATTATATACTTCATAAAGAATTGTATCCACCCTATCTATCTATCTATCTATCTATGTATCTATCTATCTATCTGTCTGTCTATCATCTATCTATCTATCTATCTATCTATCTATCTATCTAGAAACAGTTAACTTCTTGCCACATAGCAGAGATTTATTATCAAAGATACCAGCATCACAAAAGTGCAATAAAAGCTTTGTAGAACAAATGAGTGAAAACGAGAAAAAAAAATACCCTCTATAAAACAGTCCACTATAATTTATGCACAAAAAACCCCCAAATGAAAACATTTAAAATATATAAAATTTGATTGTGCTTATTTGATTGCGCTTAAGTGAACAAGTTTAGTTTCAACTTGTAATAGGCACATGAATGAATTTGACTACAATATTCTAATATCGCTCGCATGCAAGCGTCAATTGTAATCTAGCCCTATATATGTTAATGACAGTAATCTAGAAGATATAGGTGAAGCGAGCATCAATTAATTCTGAACATGATTTCTCATTTCCATTGAGCCATTAAAAATGAAGCTGTAAGCTCCTGAAGAGGATGACAGCTAAAAAGTCATTTATGGCTCCATTTTAGTAACAGGTTCCTGTTGTATTATTTTGCGTAGTGCGTGCAGTTGCTCTTTTCGTGTAGGTGTAAGTTAACATTCCGTTAACGCTTTCATCTAAAGTAGGCTTTTTAAAAAACAACACCATAACAAATTTATTGCTATGGTAACCCAATCTTGCCCTATAACATCTGTAATCACCTATAGAGATCTAATGAAATTATTTTATTTAATGAATAATTAATGTTTATTTGTTTTAATAAATTATTCGAATTATTTATATATGTAATATGTATTGCTGCCCTAGCCATAGGCCTAGTTGGACATATGGAGATATGGGCTTGATTATGTTTTTAAATATAAATACATATTGAGCTTTACATAAGAATATAACCTCTACTATTCCTATACATGGGCCAGCACAAGTATTACATAGAACAATCTATTATAAATTGAAACACCTACATTGTTTGCAAACATTACTATTTTAATGGGAACTAGGCCTTCAAAAAGCTATTTTTTCCTCTTTTACACCTAGATGAGCTGGGCGTAAATTTTATCAAATTATCAACAGCTTCCGACAGTGTATTAACGATTTGCGCTTTCAGTGGAAACCTGGTGTAATTTAACGCTTTACAGCTTCCAATACTTTCTATGGGACATCTTATCCAGCTGTCGATAATTTGGTATAACGCGTCATTGGAAGCTGTTGATAAACAAAATTGCTTCCAACAGCATATTTTTCATTTTGCGACCTTGTGCACACCTAATTATGGCTCAATGGAAATGAACCCATAGTGGCTATAAATCTTGCCGATAGGATACCAATAATCCCAAGCCCTATTAACACAGAAGACCATTTTAGGGCACTCTACATCCTAACAACACTTATCCTTGCATTTACATCACTTCTATTGTGAAAACCCTCACTCATTACCCATAGACCTGCATTAACGTATTTTCAAGTATTATAAAATATGTAAAGGAATTTGGCTTTTTTCAGTGTTCTATATTTAATTTAATTTATTTTTAATTTAGTTCCTGAGCAGGACACAGCAAATGAATGATGGATACTGTTACAGGTGCTTCTTCTGATTGGCTAACTGGAGAAATTGACACATTCTTATAAGAAGAAGTGATGCATGCTTCCAGGGGAATGCACCTTTAATTATCTAAGCTAGCAGCATTCAGAACGGGGCATATTAACATTAGTACAGTACAAAGGATTTTTTGTATATTTAAAATTCTAAAAATGTCAAGTTTTAAAAAAAGATTTTCATAAAGAATTTGACTCATTGGCAAATGAAATTTGCTTCTCAGACATAACTATTGTGTTGGTTACAAGTTGCTACTCTGAATTATTTAGTATATACAAGACTACATTTCTGTTAAAGCTAATTGATTTTACTGCCGGTTGTTAAAAGCTAATGAGAAAATGAAACATGAAAGACCTGTTTTGTCAGTGCCTTAAATATATATAAATATATATAATATAAATTTATACTCTCTTCAGGGATGGAAGAAGCTAGTATTACCTACATTTACAAAATAATTCAGAAGGGTTCTTGATAATACAACTATACCAGCAGCTGGAAGTGGTGTCATACAGCCCTTTCAAGCTGTGCATAAAAGCGCACCACCGCAAGTACCTCGTAATTAAACAAGACAATTTATTTTGAGAGTCTGCTGCCAGACTGAATGAATGTTGCAACCTTGTAATGTCATACTTCCAAAAAACAAAGTTTGAAAATAGCTAAACCCTAAAGATAGATTATAATGGAAATATATTTTTTTAAGTTATTAAAATGTCATCCAGCAGACAAATAATTGTGAATTATTATGTGTTGTTGAAGTTTTCAAAGAGAAGAAAATATTGGCTAGATTACGAGTTGTACGTTAGGGTAAAAAAGCAGAGTTAAGAAGTCCTAACGCTGCTTTTTTACACTCGCTGGTATTACGAGTCTTGAAGGTTTAGGATCACCGCACACGTCTTTGGCCTTACCGCAAAAACGACTTACATAAACTTTGTAAAGTCTTTTTTCTATGGGACTTCCATAGCACCGGTATTACGAGTCTGTACTGGGAGGCCAAAAAGTGAATGGTACACCCTCTACTTCCAAGAGTCCTAACGCATTTAAAAGTCAGTAGTTAAGAGTTTTATGGTACAACGCCGTAACATAAAACTCATAACTAAAGTGCTAAAAAGTACACTAATACCCATAAACTACTTATTAACCCCTAAACCGAGGCCCTCCCGCATCGCAAACAATATAATAAAACTTTTAACCTCTAATCTGCTGCTCCGGACACCGCCGCCACCTACATTATATTTATGAACCACTAATCTGCTGACCCCAACATCACCGATACCTACATTAGATTTATTAACTCCTAATCTGCCACCCCCAATGTCGCCGCCACCTACCTACACTTATTAACCCCTAATCTGCCGCCCCCAAAGTCGCTGACACTATAATAAAACATATTGACCCCTAAACTGCCGCACTCCCACCTCGCAAACATTAGTTAAATATTATTAACCCCTAATCTGCTGTCCCTAACATCGCCACCTACCTACATTTATTAACCCCTAATCTGCCATCCCCAACGTCGCCGCCACTATACTAAATGTATTAACCCCTAAACCTAAGTCTAACCCTAACCCTAACACCACCTAACTTAAATATAATTTAAATAAATCTAAATAAAAATTCCTATCATTAACTAAATAATTCCTATATCAAACTAAATACTTACCTATAAAATAAACCTTAAGCTATCTACAATATAACTAATAGTTACATTGTATCTATCTTAGGGTTTATTTTTATTTTACAGGCAAGTTTGTATTTATTTTAACTAGGTAGAATAGTTATTAAATAGTTAGTAAAATAAAACATAAACCTAAGTTACACTAAAACCTAACACTACACTATAATTAAATAAATTAACTAAATTAAATACAATTACCTAAATTCAATTAAATTAGCTAAAGTACCAAAAAATAAACAAACACTAAATTACAGAAAATAATAAACAAATTACAGATATTTAAACTAATTACACCTAATCTAATAGCCCTATCAAAATAAAAAAGCCACCCCCCCAAAATAAAAAAACCCTAGCCTAAACTAAACTACCAATAGCCCCTAAAAGGGCTTTTTGCGGGGCATTGCCCCAAAGTAATCAGCTCTTTTACCTGTAAATTTTTTTTTACAAACAACCCCCCCAACAGTAAAACCCACCACCCACACAACCAACCCCCAAATAAAATACTATCTAAAAAAACCTAAGCTCCCCATTGCCCTGAAAAGGGAATTTGGATGGGAATTGCCCTTAAAAGGGCAGTTAGCTCTTTTGCAGCCCAAAGCCCTAACCTAAAAAATAAACCCACCCAATACACCCTCAAAAAACCTAACATTAACTCCCTCAAGATCGACTTACCGGGAGAAGTCTTCATCCAAGCCGGGCCAAAGTCCTCAACGAAGCCGGGAGAAGTCTTCATCGGAATTAAGGTAGAAAAAATCCTATTGACTGTTCCAGTCAGCCAATAGAATGTGAGCTCAATCCTATTGACTGATTGGATCAGCCAATAGGATTGAACTTCAATCCTATTGGCTGATTGCATCAGTCAATAGGATTTTTTCTATCTTAATTCCGATTGGCTGATAGAATTCTATCAGCCATTTGGAATCTAAGGGACGCCATCTTGGATGACGTCACTTAAAGGTACCTTCATTCATCTTTAGTCATCGGTTGAAGAGGATGCTCTGCGTCAGATTTCTTGAAGTTGGACCCTCTCTGCGCCGGATGGATGAAGATAGAAGATACCGTCTGGATGAAGACTTCTGCCCGTCTGGAGGACCACTTCGCCCGGCTTGGATGAAGACTTCTCCCGGCTTCGTTGAGGACTTTGGCCCGGCTTGGATGAAGACTTCTCCAGGTAAGTCGATCTTCAGGGGGTTAGTGTTTTTTTTAAGGGTGTATTGGGTGGGTTTATTTTTTAGGTTAGGGCTTTGGGCTACAAAAGAGCTAACTGCCCTTTTAAGGGTAATGCCCATCCAAATGCCCTTTTCAGGGCAATGGGGAGCTTATGTTTTTTGAGATAGTATTTTATTTGGGGGATTGGTTGTGTGGGTGGTGGGTTTTACTGTTGGTGGGGGTTGTTTGTATTTTTTTTTTACAGGTAAAAGAGCTGATTACTTTGGGGTAATGCCCCGCAAAAGGCCCTTTTAAGTCGTGGTAAAAGAGCTGATTACTTTGGGGCAATGCCCACAAAAGGCCCTTTTAAGGGCTATTTTAATTTAGTTTAGGGTAGGGAATTTTATTATTTTGGGTGGCTTTTTTATTTTATTATGGGGCTTAGATTAGGTGTAATTAGTTTAAAATTCTTATAATTTTTTTTATTTTCTGTAATTTAGAGGGGTTTTTTTGTACTTTAGTTATTTTTAGTTAATTTTATTTAATGTTAGGTAATTGTAGTTAATTAATTTAATTTATTTAATGATAGTGTAGTGTTAGGTGTAATTGTAACTTAGGTTAGGATTTATTTTACAGCTACTTTTGTAGTTATTTTAGCTAGGTAGCTATTAAATAGTTAATAACTATTTAATAGATATTGTACCTAGTTAAAATAATTACAAAGTTGCCTATAAAATAAAAATAAATCCTAAGCTAGCTACAATTTAACTATTAGTTATATTGTAGCTAGCTTAGCGTTTATTTTATAGGTAAGTATTTAGTTTTAAATAGGAATTATTTATTTAATTATAGGAATATTTATTTAGATTAATTTAAATACTATTTAAGTTAGGGGGGTGTTAGGGTTAGACTTAGGTTTAGGGGTTAATTCATTTAATATAGTGGCGGTGGTGTAGGGGTAGATTAGGGGTTAATCAATGTAATGTAGGTGGCGGCGGTGTAGGGGGGGCAGGATAGGGGTTAATAAATGTAATGTAGGTGGTGGAGGGCTCCGGGTGCTGCGGTTTAGGGGTTAAACAATTAATTTATTTGCGGCGGGGTCCGGGATCGGCAGGATAGGGGTTAATAACTTTATGTAAGTGGCGGCGGTATAGGGGGTGGAAGATTAGGGGTTAATAGGTAAAATGTAGGGGGCAGCGGGGTCCGGGAGCAGCGGTTTAGGGGTTAATATATTTATTATAGTGGCGGCAGGGTCCGGGAGCGGCGGTTTAGGGGTTAATATATTTATTGTAGTTGCGGAGGGGTCCAGGAGCGGTGGTATAGGGGTCAATAAGTTTATTTAGGTGCGGGGAGCTCTCGGAGTGGCGGTATGGGGGGTAAAACAGTGTATAGTGTTGGTCAGGGCCGCCATCAGGGGGTGACAGGGGTGACTCCTGTCAGGGGCCCAATGGGCCAGGGGGGCCCCATGAGACAAGAACTAAAAAAAAAAAAATTTTTTTTTTTTTTTTTTTTTTTAATTTTGGCAGTCACCAGTGGGTACTACAGCAGAGTGCTAATTGCAGAAATTGGAAATGTTATTACAAGGAGTAAAGTATTAACATTTAAGAGGATTTCTGAGTGTGCACTAAACCACTATGCACAGTGTGAGACAGAGTTGGCACTTTGTACAGTGTGTGCCTGAGTCAGACGCCAGATCACTTTCATTTGCAGAGGAGGTAGGATTTACTTAGCAAATGTTTTTTATTTCTTTGTGCAATTTCAGATTGTAACTTCAGTGTGGTAGTAGTGGTATGGTGGGGCCAGGGGTCCATAAAACACATATTTTTTTTTAGCAACAGTGCATTTATGATTATTTAAAAATCCTGTAGAAATTCTATATTTAAAACCATGCAGAATTTGTCAGATATGCATTTTTTAAATTTATATATATATATATATATATATATTACATTCCAGTTTACTGCCCCTTTATGCAAGGACTTGCCAGATGCAAGGAGGCATTTTATTTAAGATTTTTACATCTGCATAACATGTTATACTCTCAGACTAAGATTGCTCAGTGTTTGAAATGATACAGGTTAACTTAAAACTGTTCAGTTTACACTACAGCTGACTTAATTTTGAATTACATACCAACAAGCCTAAATCCTGCATTTAACCAGATGGTAGGAGTACCACAGCTTATGGTTCCACCAAGACCATATAGAGTACAGCATTTTCAAAATCCATAAGTACAGCTGACAGATGGGAACATTTGTACACTATATTTGAAGTGGCTGCTCTTGGTTGGGGAAAATGGGGGGAAGAAACAAACATATGTCAACCTTTTAAAAGTACTTTTCTTCATCTAGCCATCTACCCAGATCATTAATGTACAATTTTGAATTCACACAATTATTTTTGTTTGCACATTTACAAATATGATTCTTTAACAAGTGATCTCTTAATTTCTGCATTTATTTTATCATGCATGTCACACACTGTTGATTTAAGGGATGCAAGGTGCATAAATGTTTCCCCCTGTGAGTGTTTCTGTGGGTGTCTGTGTTTATGTCTTTGTGCTTTGGTTTGTGTCTGAGTGTGTATGTATTTTTCTTCTGTTGGTCTCTCTGTGAGGGTGGGTGTGTATGTCTGTGCATTTTCTGTGGATTTCTGTGAGGGTGTGTGTGCATATGTCTTTAAGCTTTTTCTATGGGTGTCTCTGTGAAGGTGTGTATGTTTGTCTTTGTGTATTTTCTCTGGATGCCTCTGTGAGGGTGTGTGTGTGTATATATGTATGTCTGTGTTTTCTGTGGATGTCTCTGTGAGGGTGTGTGTTTTCTGTGGGTGTCTGTGAGGGTGTGTGTATGTCTTTGTGTGTTTTCTGTGGATGCCTCACTAAGGGTGTGTTTATGTATGTCTTTCTGTGTTTTCTGTGGTTGTCTCTCTGTGTGTGTATGTCTTTGTGTGTTTTCTGTGGGTGTCTCTGTGTGTGTATATGTCTTTGTGTTTTCTGAGGCTGTCTCTGTCAGTGTTTCCTTGGGTGTATGTGCAAGTTTGAGTTTGTGTGTGTGTGTGTCCATTCCTTTTTAGGACATTTTGACCTTGCTACTGATTATTTACATCTTTCTACAGACTTTGAGACTAACAAGACCTTTCCGGAAGTCACCAATCCACCATTTAACCTTTAAATGATTGTTTAGGCAGTTCAGGGCCCTTCCTTTCAGCCACTGCATGCTGTTGTCATCATTTAGTTGGCATCTTCCTTTACAAAAAGATAATCAGAACTTCATATTTTCTTTTGTAAATCTCCTTTTTTTTACAAAACTGTAGTTTACCTCATCAGGTCAATGTAAACAAGTGCTGAGTGTCTGTTTGGTGTCTGTGTCTGAGTGTGTTTCTTTGCATGTCTGCTAGAGTGTCTATATGTGAATCCTTATGTGTGAGTGTGTTTCAGTGTATGAGTGTGTCTGTGGTGTGTATGTTACTACCTTTACAACATTTCCAAGTTTAAATAGACACAAGAATAAAGTGCATATACGTTTTAGTCACTTGGTCAAAAACTGCACATGTCAAGGGGGGGGGGGGGCTCTGATCAACAGTTAAGTCAGGGGCCCCAAAATTTCTAGTGGCGGCCCTGGTGTTGGTGCTTAGTGACAGGCTAGCAAGAAAGCTGCGAAGAAGCCGATGAGCAGCGAGAACGATGACTGTCAGTTAACAACAGTCACTGCTCATCGCTCTGTTCTTGGTGCGCAGCTTCTTGACAGTTTCTTGATAACTTTGGCGAACGTATTCAGGTCTGCGGCGGCGATGCTAGGCAAGCTTAGGCGAGCATATTGGGCCAGCGAATGCAGGTAAATACGGAGCTTGATAACTAGAGGCCAATGCGTAAAGGCTAGGGGCTTAATAAAATGTTGCACCAAACTGAACACAAAACATTAAAATAAAGTGTTACACTCATATATACACTATTTAATAAACATTATTAATACCGATATTAATAAAAAAATGGGTTCAAAAATATATGGTATATGACGAGGTGTTTCAATGGAAAAGGCTATAATATATATATATATATATATATATATATACCTATAAATACATGTATAAATATGTGAATGTATGTATATATACATATTTATATATGTGTATAAATGTGTATTTAAGTGTTTTATATATATATATATACAGTCACAAAAAAGAGGTAGGATCCAGCTTGATGCAAATAAAATCCAAGTTTATTGGCAAAGTTAAAACGCCAAAGCAGGCAAAATGAACAGCAAACAGTTGATAGCAAACAAGTAAGGTGTGTGAGCGTGACACCAAGGCTTACATGTTTCGGCGCTCAGCCGTAATCATAGCCATAGGTGTCATGCAGCTGAATGCAAGTTTAAAAAATCAGTGTTACAGTGTGATTGGATAAAAACAAAGGATGCAAAACACGCCCACACACCAGGTAAGAAAAATTAACCCTTAGTATCCTAGACCTGTACAGCAGGAGTACACACATTAATAAGTATATACATGCAATCGCTAATTGTCTAATGGAAAATATATCCTAATAAATATTATAGACTATAGTTCAAAAAAGGAGAAAACATATGATACGGTAAAAAGAAAAGAAAACTTAGCGAACATACTAAAAGGAGAACATTCTAGCTATAATAACCATAGTGCTATCTATGATAAATCCATTCAGTATGGCGAAATATATGGAGAATATACCACATTCATATAAAATATAATGATGCATTATATACCAGATGAATTAATGTTAGTCTAGGATATTTAGCCAAAATGTGCATGTTAGTTAAGTTGTGGTAAAATCTTACCTGAAAAACTTATATAATATATAATATAATACAATATGTATGTAGAAAAACTTTATGCACATGTGTGACAAATATCCAGACCTGAGTATATAAACCCACTGATTAGAGATGAATATAAGAATCCCATAAGGGAGGTTCATGTTGGAAGGGATCCACCTATAATGATGGGTTCACTCTTAAGCAAGCACTAAAGCAGAATGTATAAGACAGAGTATATCAAAATGAAATTTCAGAATAAATTATCAATTGTTGGCTGGAGATATACTCCCGATACAGAGTGTTATCTCAAAAGTGTGTAAAACTTAAAAGAAGTATATATATATATATATATATATATATATATATATATATATATATAGGGCAGTCTAGTATGTAACCACATATCAATGCACATTTAAGTGTACCTTATGTAATATTCAATATGTAGGGTTAACCTCAAGGGATATAAATTCCCGCATTAGAGAACATTTCTCGACCATTACAAAAGGTACATGTTCAACATTTTTCCACCAAACATCACAGCAGTTTGAATTCCTTTAAATGGGCGGCAATAGAACAAGCAAAGGTGCCCAAGAGAGGTGGCAACCTTGAAAACATACTTGCCAAAAGGGAGGTGTATTGGATATACACCCTCAAAACCAGACTACCTTTAGGTTTAAACTCAAGATACGATTTGATTAATTTCTGGGAATGATCATGGATATTTATTACTGATCATTTACATATTTTTTTCAAATCACTTTCTACTGTAGGAATTATACATTTTGCTATATCTCTCTCAGATATTCCAGTATGTATTCTGAACCTTCTCCTATAAATACACTTAAATGTGCATTGATATGTGGTTACATACTAGACTGACATATATATATATATATATATATATATACTTCTTTTAAGTGTTACACACTTTTGAGATAACACTCTGTATCGGGAGTATATCTCCAGCCAACAATTGATAATTTATTCTGAAATTTCATTTTGATATACTCTGTCTTATACATTCTGCTTTAGTGCTTGCTTAAGAGTGAACCCATCATTATAGGTGGATCCCTTCCAACATGAACCTCCCTTATGGGATTCTTATATTCATCTCTAATCAGTGGGTTTATATACTCAGGTCTGGATATTTGTCACACATGTGCATAAAGTTTTTCTACATACACATTGTATTATATTATATATTATATAAGTTTTTCAGGTAAGATTTTACCACAACTTAACTAACATGCACATGTTGGCTAAATATCCTAGACTAACATTAATTCATCTGGTATATAATGCATCATTATATTTTATATGAATGTGGTATATTCTCCATATATTTTGCCATACTGAATGGATTTATCATAGATAGCACTATGGTTATTATAGCTAGAATGTTCTCCTTTTAGTATGTTTGCTAAGTTTTCTTTTTACCGTATCATATGTTTTCTCCTTTTTTGAACTATAGTCTATAATATTTATTAGGATATATTTTCCATTAGACAATTAGCGATTGCATGTATATACTTATTAATGTGTGTACTCCTGCTGTACAGGTCTAGGATACTAAGGGTTAATTTTTCTTACCTGGTGTGTGGGCGTGTTTTGTATCCTTTGTTTTTATCCAATCACACTGTAACACTGATTTTTTAAACTTGCATTCACCTGCATGACATCTATGGCTATGATTACGGCTGAGCGCCGAGACATGTAAGCATTGGCGTCACGCTCACACACCTTACTTGTTTGCTATCAACTGTTTGCTGTTCATTTTGCCTGCTTTTGCGTTTTAACTTTGCCAATAAACTTGGATTTTATTTGCATCAAGCTGGATCCTACCTCTTTTTTGTGACTGTTTATATCTGCACCAGTTTTGGATCAGCTTTAAACCCTTGTTCATTAGATCTACCTGTTGTGAAACCCGGGTGAAGAAAGAGCACCGCCCCCTGACCGGAGATCCCGCTACGTCATGACGGACGCCCCAGTGCACCTGTGAACAGCCTGAAGCGCTGTTGGAGATTTTCTTCATTGCCGGTTGGTTTGGAGCTGTCAGCCCACCGATTTGTTTTCGGTTTGACCACGTAGGTCCCCCGGCCACATAGAGCTCCTGTTTGAGGCACTGCACGGCACGTACAAATTCATCCGGGGGCGGTTATGCTCCCTTGGGTAAGTCCCGGACACAACAGCATCAATTTGTTTGCACTTTTGTTTGCACCTGGTTTGCATATTAGAAGAGTATTTCCTAAATTACCTCATATCACTTTTATATATATATATCGCAGATATTTAGTTCGCGGGTGTATGCACTCCTACCACCTGTCATCAACTGCCAGGGTGCTATAGAAAATGTCCGTAGTTTCAGCAATTGAATAAGCACTCTCTGGACTTTAGTCGTCTGTGTAAATAAAAAAAAAATATTTGTGATGTTTCGGGACACCAAACAGTCCCTTCCTCTGACAAGCAACAATACAAAAATGGCAAACTTATAAAGGTGAATAGAACCCTCCCCTGTGTATTGAACCAATCAGTGCAAGTATTGTGTAAAGACAGGAGAAACAAACCCCCTGATAGGATCATAGTTGAGGTAGAAACAACCTGATAGGCTGAAGCCAGTGTGCATATGGGAAGAAATATGTGAAGAAAAGTAACCCCCTTGGACCGCAGGAGACATATATCAATAAAAAACATATGTATGTGGGAGCAGTGTTACGGCAGCAATGCGAGTAGTAAAACCAATGCATAAATAAATTAACCAATAGGGTAGCCTCATACAAAGCACTCCCTTCGGCCAGCCAATAATATCAGACCAACTTTGAAACTGTCATAAACTCCACCTCCCAGTGTGCATGATGAGAAAAACATCAAGACAGTGTAAACAACAGTGTAAAAGAAAAAACATCAACAACGTATAATACAATGCTTGAACCTAATCATTGTGAAACTATACATAGTGTAGCATATAGTCATTCGCAAAATAGACCTTAATCACCAATCCACCGACAGAAATCTCACCTACATGTAAAGGCTGCAAAGATATCGGTCATAATGAACTATCCTGCCAGTCATAGCTTTGCCAACCCGAGCGATATACCCGAGATCATTAATTATAGCTATACAGTGCTATCAGGCTAACAACTTCAATCATGCTAAAAACTTCAATCATAGCCCCTTATGGGGCTATAGTTCATTATGACCGATATCTTTGCAGCCTTTACATGTAGGTGAGATTTCTGTTGGTGGATTGGTGATTAAGGTCTATTTTGCGAATGACTGTATGCTACACTATGTATAGTTTCACAATGATTAGGTTCAAGCATTTTATTATACGATGTTGATGGGGTTTTTTATACTGTTGTTTACCGTGGCCGGACTGTTATCCGACTGACGCTTGTCCGACGGACATTTGTCCGACGGACAATATTCCGAAATACATTTATCCGGCTGCTGGGTGGGAATGAAGCTTAAAAATCACGGTTTTATAACATTTTTAATAGTGGACTGACAAAAGACAATTAAATCAACTTATATATAACATATTAATTATTATATTATGTGTTAAAAGTACATCGTGATGGTAGGGACCCATGGATAGGTTCCCAGAAGCGGTTGCGGCGCCCGAGTCACTGATTGTAACAGAAAATTTTGGATCGTATCTGCCCTCGGCCGAATGTATCTTGATTTATTTAAGTAAATCTTATATATTATGTGCTATTGCCTTTAAAAAGACTAATCTTGAGTATTGACTGTATTTTTCTAAAACTTTCATTATCCTGTTGTTTATAATTTCATATTTTTTTTTTGGTTTTCTCAGTTCAACTCCAGAATCAATTTTTTCAATTGTTAACTCCCATTCTGCTTGTTCTTTTATTATTTTTGAAACTAGTCTGCAAATGCTTGGGTGGGTTATAGACATTCGTTGGTCAAATGCTCTGTGCCATCCTTCTAGAGAGTTGTTTGTTCTAGGTAACCCTAGTTTTGTTCTTTCAAAAGTGTTCCACATCGTAATATCGAAAGTAGGTTTTCTTCTTGTACCTTGTTGTAGTTCGCCAATCAAGGTTTTTTCAAAATAATTTAAAAATTCAGATAAAATGTTACTGTTTTGTTTTTCTATTGATTTTACAAAGTCATTAAACGTTTCAACTACATCTTCCACTGGCACAAATGCTAATGCTTCTAAGCATTTTATGATCAGAGCATTTTTTTCATTATTATACCATATTTTTAAGCCCAAAGATTGTATTTTTCTCCACAGGCATTGGGAAAAATGGAAAAAGCATCCATAAATTATTGTATTTTGTAAAAAATTTGTCATGCAATTTATTGCTGCTCTTTCAAAATCTACTATAATTGATATAGGATTGATATCTGGATTTTTTTCTTTTATAGTACTAAAAATTTAATTATAAGTTTCCTGATTTTTATGTTTTCATATGCAGTATACTAATGGTATGGTATGGTTATCTTCTATTAAAACATGTATTGTATACAACTGAAAGCCTAAAGGAGCTGAGTCAAATGTTCCGTCACAGAGCCAGTGTTGTTTTTTTGAAAGAAGATCTACATTTTTTTTAGTAGACAGAATGATTAAATTTTCACTTTCGTACATGATGAAATCTTCTCCTCTGGTTGTTTTTCTTAAATCATCATTTTAAATGTTTCCATTTGGTGTTGTACGATGTCGACGTACCATTCTGGCAAGAGTTTCTTTTTTAGGTAGAGCTCCTGCTGCTTCAAGGGGGAAATTAGATGTGCAATTTTGTATTATGCTTGATGTTACTTCTTCTGAATTTTTAGCAACTTCTTTTATTTTTTCAATTGTTTTCATAGATAAAATTCTTGCTGCATTAGGTGGATGTGAATGATTTGATGCATCTTTTTCAATTATATCATTAATGGTTTTTAGCCTTCCTCCACAAAAACCTTTTTTTTCACATCTCCAATATGTGACATTTTCTTTTTTTTTGTCTACAATGTATGCATAACCTTCATATAACATTTTTCTTCCTCCTTTACACGTCTTTATGAACTCCATTTTTTTAATTTGATGTTTTTTTTAAATTTATTTATTTAAGTGTTTGTGTTGTTTTTTTACCTCAGTAGCCACATTATATATTTAAATTCTCCACTTTTTTACTGATGACAATTATGCAATTACGTAATTGCGTGATTGTGCTGTTCGGCGTGCAGTCGGAAGCAGTGTATCTCGGACATATGTCTGACGGACGAATGTGCTTCGGCATTTTGTCCGTCGGAATTTTGTCCGAGCACCGTTGTTTACACTGTCTTGATGTTTTTCTCGTCATGCACACTGGGAGGTGGAGTTTATGACAGTTTCACAGTTGGTCTGATATTATTGGCTGGCCGAAGGGAGTGCTTTGTATGAGGCTACCCTATTGGTTAATTTATTTATGCATTGGTTTTACTTATAAAACTTAGAACAAAATATACTGGAGTCTGCACAAAAGGTGTAAATAGAGTAGTGGACTAAAGATAATCAGCAGAGGGGCTGTCGTGGGGGCTAGTATTATTCCCAAGTAATAGTATGTGTGTGTGAGGAGCAGATTGTACCAATGACATTCATATATAAACAAAGGGGATAGAAACCAAAGTTCACATATAAGTAGTAAAAAAGTGTGTGGGGTTAATGGTTTACCCTGGATACAACACGCCTACTAGTGATAGTTATGAGCTCAATCCCTTGTCCAAGTTGTATGATGTGCTCTCTGTACAGAGGATTATAGAGGAAGCATATAGGCTGCTATGGTGCATGTGTGGAAATTAGTAGCCATAATACCTTAGGGGAGGAACAAAACACAATGCTGACCAGGCAGCAATAAAATGTGTACAATCTCCAACACCTCCTAAGGCTAACAATATAGACACCAATAGTGCAAGCAAGCAAACGTTGTCACAGAATACAGTTCAAGCAGCACTCACAGTTCAGCGTGTTCATACAGCCTTAGTTCCTTGTGGCTGCTGCAGCTTGCAATCCCAGCGTCTTCAAGATCCTCCTTACTGCACACACACACAGTTCGGCCCCTAAGCCCCTCCTTCCAGCATCCGGTTTCAGCAACTCCCTTGTCAGCTACCCTTGTGCTGCCGGCAATATGTTGGTAGAACCACAAGGGAAGTGGGCACTCGGATCACCTTGTGCTGCCGGCAATATGTTAGTAGAACCACAAGGGAGGTGGGCACTCCGATCAAAGAACATCTTACGTATATCAGTCATGATAGAGCAGTTTCAGCCCTCTCAAGGCATTTCTTGGAAGTTCACAGGGGCAATGTTGGATCCTTCAGGTGGAAGGCTATTGAACAAGTTATGAGACCCCCTCGTGGAGGTGATAAATTCCAGATATTATCAAGGCAAGAAATATACTGGATCCATAAACTTGGTAGCCTGCTACCTGTCGGGTTCAACTCAGAGTTTGACATCATCAACTATTGGCACCGCTGAAATAGTGTAGGTTTAGTGTAGTATGATAGGAATCTACTGTTGTTTATTTTCTACATTATCGATACACACTCTAATCTGTGTCACTTGATACTACTTACTGTTGTTATATCACTCTATTATCCTTATGCATAGAGGCAGTACTATGTAGCTGATATATTGTCTATTTACCCCCTATTAATCAACTATTGTGGTTGGAAGTACTGCAGTATGCTCAGTCATTATTAAATTTAATTGCAAAGTTTGTATTTGTTTCACAGGTACAGTTTTCTGGTAGTGTATCACATGTTAGTATTGAGCTAATTGGCCTAGGGGTCTCAACAAATCTGATTTTCCACTACTCATATGTATTATGTATTTATAATCTTTTTTTGTATATATAGATATCTGCCCAGCGCTTTCTCCTTTTTATTATGTTGTTAGCGCCTTATGTGGCTTATACTATTTATAAATATATGATACATGCTATATAATATAGATTACATAAGTATAGAATTATGCTTGCAGCATACTGCGGTACGCATATACTAAATTTTCCAAAATTTTCCTAAATCTATTAGTGTATAGCCTTTTGAACAATGTATGCAGTATACTATTTATAAATATATGATAAATGCTATATAATATAGATTACATAAGTATAGAATTATGCTTGCAGCATACTGCGGTACGCATATACTAAATTTTCCATAATTTTCCTAGATCTATTAGTGTATAGCCTTTTGAACAATATATGCAGTATATTGCTGCTGCACATATGTGTACCCCCCTATATTATTGGTAGTTGGTTATCATGTCACAGCTAATCTGTTTAGTAATCACCATTATATCCTTTGTTATAACATACTTCTTATGAGACAACTTTTGATATGGTGGATCTATGAACATGGTTTTGATTATATTTATAAGTATACTTCTGTTTTTTCATTATGTTTATGTTTTGTTTTATTTTTTGATTGGTTTCACTTGTACAGTATATATGTGAATGTGAATGCAACTATAATAACTATCAGATTAAGGAATTAGTACACTTGTATATTACTTCAGCCAGGTAATTAAAGGGTTAAACATGGGTGTTTTGAGCTCCTCCAATAAGAGGAGGCTATTTGTTTTAAATAGTATGCATATGTTGCAAGATTTTAAGTTTATGACTACGGTCTGTTGACCAAAACCGGTCAAACTTTGTTTTTACCCTTGGTGTCTAGCTGTATACCTATGGACTATTCTAATAAAGATTATTTCTTTTAATCAACCTGAATGTCAGCCTCACAAAGTTTTGCTAAGGGATTTGGAACATTCTCCTCTTTTTACCATTGGTTTTACTACTCGCATTGCTGCCGTAACACTGCTCCCACTTACATATGTTTTTTATTGATATATGTCTCCTGCGGTCCAAGGGGGTTACTTTTCTTCACATATTTCTTTCCATATGCACTCATGCTATATTTTAATCACACTGGCTACAGCCTATCAGGTTGTTTCTACCTCAACTATGATCCTATCAGGGGGTTTGTTTCTCCTGTCTTTACACAATACTTGCACTGATTGGTTCAATACACAGGGGAGGGTTCTATTCACCTTTATAAGTTTGCCATTTTTGTATTGTTGCTTGTCAGAGGAAGGGACTGTTTGGTGTCCCGAAACGTCACAAATAAAAAAATTTTTTATTTACACAGACGGCTAAAGTCCAGAGAGTGCTTATTCAATTTCTGAATATATATATATATATATATATATATATATATATATATATATATATATATATATACAGGGAGTGCAGAATTATTAGGCAAATGAGTATTTTGACCACATCATCCTCTTTATGCATGTTGTCTTACTCCAAGCTGTATAGGCTCGAAAGCCTACTACCAATTAAGCATATTAGGTGATGTGCATCTCTGTAATGAGAAGGGGTGTGGTCTAATGACATCAACACCCTATATCAGGTGTGCATAATTATTAGGCAACTTCCTTTCCTTTGGCAAAATGGGTCAAAAGAAGGACTTGACAGGTTCAGAAAAGTAAAAAATAGTGAGATATCTTGCAGAGGGATGCAGCACTCTTAAAATTGCAAAGCTTCTGAAGCGTGATCATCGAACAATCAAGCGTTTCATTCAAAATAGTCAACAGGGTCGCAAGAAGCGTGTGGAAAAACCAAGGCGCAAAATAACTGCCCATGAACTGAGAAAAGTCAAGCGTACAGCTGCCAAGATGCCACTTGCCACCAGTTTGGCCATATTTCAGAGCTACAACATCACTGGAGTGCCCAAAAGCACAAGGTGTGCAATACTCAGAGACATGGCCAAGGTAAGAAAGACTGAAAGACGACCACCACTGAACAAGACACACAAGCTGAAACGTCAAGACTGGGCCAAGAAATATCTCAAGACTGATTTTTCTAAGGTTTTATGGACTGATGAAATGAGAGTGAGTCTTGATGGGCCAGATGGATGGGCCCGTGGCTGGATAGGTAAAGGGCAGAGAGCTCCAGTCCAACTCAGACTCCAGCAAGGTGGAGGTGGAGTACTGGTTTGGGCTGGTATCATCAAAGATGAGCTTGTGGGGCCTTTTTGGGTTGAGGATGGAGTCAAGCTCAACTCCCAGTCCTACTGCCAGTTTCTGGAAGACACCTTCTTCAAGCAGTGGTACAGGAAGAAGTCTGCATCCTTCAAGAAAAACATGATTTTCATGCAGGACAATGCTCCATCACACGCGTCCAAGTACTCCACAGCGTGGCTGACAAGAAAGGGTATAAAAGAAGAAAATCTAATGACATGGCCTCCTTGTTCACCTGATCTGAACCCCATTGAGAACCTGTGGTCCTTCATCAAATGTGAGATTTACAAGGAGGGAAAACAGTACACCTCTCTGAACAGTGTCTGGGAGGCTGTGGTTGCTGCTGCACGCAATGTTGATGGTGAAGAGACCAAAACACTGACAGAATCCATGGATGGCAGGCTTTTGAGTGTCCTTGCAAAGAAAGGTGGCTATATTGGTCACTGATTTGTTTTTGTTTTGTTTTTGAATGTCAGAAATGTATATTTGTGAATGTTGAGATGTTATATTGGTTTCACTGGTAAAAATAAATAATTGAAATGGGTATATATTTGTTTTTTGTTAAGTTGCCTAATAATTATGCACAGTAATAGTCACCTGCACACACAGATATCCCCCTAAAATAGCTATAACTAAAAACAAACTAAAAACTACTTCCAAAACTATTCAGCTTTGATATTAATTAGTTTTTTGGGTTCATTGAGAACATGGTTGTTGTTCAATAATAAAATTAATCCTCAAAAATACAACTTGCCTAATAATTCTGCACTCCCTGTGTATATATATATATATATATATATATATATATATATATGTATATACACACACATATAGACACATGTAAACACATATATACATTTGTATATATACTATGGAGCCCTTTCCACTCGAATACCTGAAAACAAGAAAAATCATTTGTATTGAATATTTAAATGAATTTTGTTTTTTACTATGTTTTTACTATAAATATTTTACATTCCAATGATCTTCACTTAGAAGAAAATGTTCTTTGTATTTATAAATATTTATTTATATACATATATACAGTATCTCACAAAAGTGAGTAAACCCCTCACATTTTTATATATTTATTTTTAAATATTTTATTATATCTTTTCATGTGACAACACTGAAGAAATGACACTTTGCTACAATGTAAAGTAGTGAGTGTACAGCCTGTATAACAGTGTGAATTTGCTGTCCCCACAAAGTAACTCAACAACATAACTCAGCCATTAATGTCTAAACCGTTGGCAACAAAAGTGAGTATACCCCTACTTGGAAATGTCAAAATTGGGCCCAATTAGCCATTTTCCCTCCCCGGTGTCATGTGACTCGTTAATGTTACAAGGTCTCAAGTATGAATGAGGAGCAGGTTTGTTAAATTTGGTGTTATCACTCTCACACTCTCTCATACTGGTCACTGAAAGTTCAACATGGCACCTAATGGCAAAGAACTCTCTGAGCATCTGAAAAAAAGAATTGTTGGTCTACATAAAGATGGACTAGGCTATAAGAAGATTGCCAAGACCCTGAAACTGTGCTGTAGCACAGTGGGCAAGACCATACAGCGTTTTCACAGGACAGGTCCCACTCAGAACAGGTCTCGCCATGGTCGACCAAAGATGTTGAGTTCATGTGCTCAGCGTTATATCCAGATGTTGCCTTTGCGAAATAGATGTATGAGTGCTGCCAGCATTTCTGCAGAGATTGAAGGGGTGGGGGTTCAGCCTGTAAGTGCTCAGACCATACACCACACACTGCATCAAATTGGTCTGCATGGCTGTTGTCCCAGAAGGAAGCCTCTTCTAAAGATGATGCACAAGAAAGCCTGAAAACAGTTTGCTGAAGACAAGTAATGACATGGATTACTGGAACCATGTCCTGTGGTCCGATGAGACCAAGATAAACTTATTTGGTTCAGATGGTGTCAAGCGTGTGTAGCGGCAACCAGGTGAGGAGTACAAACACAAGTGTGTCTTGCCTACAGTCAAGCATGGTGGTGGGAGTGTCATGGTCTGGGCCTGCATGAGTGCTACCGGCACTGGGGAACTACAGTTCATTGAGGGAACAATGAATGCCAACATGTACTGTGACATACTGAAGCAGAACATGATTTCCATCCTTTGGAGACTGGGCCACAGGACAGTATTCCAACATGATAACGACCCCAAACACACCACCAAGACGACCACTGCCTTGCTAAAGAAGCTGTGGGTAAAGGTGATGGACTGGCCAAGCATGTCTCCAGACCTAAACCCTATTGAGCATCTGTGGGGCATCCTCAAACTGAAGGTGGGGGAGCGCAAGGTCTCTAACATCCACCAGCTATGTTATGCCATCATGGAGGAGTGTAAGAGGACTCCAGTGGCAACCTGTGAAGCTCTGATGAACTCCATGCCAAAGAGGGTAGTGCTGGAAGATAATGGTGGCCACACAAAATATTGACATTTGGGGCCCAATTTGGACATTTTCACTTAGGGGTGTACTCACTTTTGTTGCCAACAGTTTAGACATTAATGGCTGTGTGTTGGGTTATTTTCAGGGGACAGCAAATTTACATTGTTATACAGGCTGTACACTCACTTTTGTAGCAAAGTGTCATTTCTTCAGTGTCGTCACATGAAAAGATATAATAAAATATTTACAAAAATGTGAGGGGTGTACTCACTTTTGTGAGATACTGTAACGCGGTCACAATAGATGAAGTCCTACAGTTAGTGTGCAGCGGGTTTAAACTCGCGTGCTAACTTTTTAATTTCACCATGTACGCCATGTGCTTTCCCGCGCGCATTACAAGTGGTTTTTCAGCGGTATTAGCGCTCAAGAGTGAGCACTAAATAATGCTCCACTTATAATCTTGCTCTCTATTTTTATTTTTTTTATTTTTCAAAGTTCTCATTCGTGCATATGTTAGTGGGGACTGTTTTATAGAAGGTGTATTTTTTCCACTTGTAATTCATTTATTTTCTATGGGGTTATTTGGAGCTTATTCTATGAACCAATGTATCGATTAAGATGCCACTTAGTTGATTATAATAGAGCTGATCTTGCAACTCACAGCCATAATGAGGGGGAAGTTCAGACCTATATGAAATATGCAATTTTTGAATTGAAATATTGTGGTCAGTTTTATCAGCGATATTAGTTTCATGAATGGGTTTTATTAACTTTAGGCAAAAGTATTTGCATTAAACTATGATGTTAAATTGTTGGGTTAAACTGTCTTCACTATTCTCCCTTGGCAAATTAAAGGAACATTCCAACCTAAATGGGAATCTGCATGGATTCATTTTCGTTTTGAATAGAAGCATTTTTGTACTATACATGTATTAGCAAAAATGCTTCTAAAAATAGCTATAGCTGTATCAAATGTGTATTTAAGTATGCACTGTGCACCAGCATTTTAAACACAGTACTTTCAGAGAGCCTAATGTGCTTGTACTCTGTGGTAATGACTCAATTTGTTAATTGCTGACATGATACAAACCCCACTGGTGCTCTGAGCAGCTGCAGTATTCAAAAGTCTGGTGAACTGAGAATATCCAGAGAAAAATGCTAACACTAAAACAGTGATAACCTTTACTAGAAGCATTTGAGCTAATACATGTATATTGCCAATATGTTTCTATTCAAAGATGTAATTCATCCATGTGCATTTAAATTTTGAACGGAATATCCCTTTAATTCATATAGCTTAGCCTTGATATATTTATTATACCTTGATATTGTGGCCCATTTTTAGGTTGCAATGGTTGATCATTCAACTTCAGATGTTTTTGCACTATGCGCACTGGATACTGGAAGTAGAGTATTTATTAATATTTTTGTTGCAAAGATAGCTAGAGAGTTACTTTCTATATTTCATTTGTCGGAATTCGTTATTTCCATCCAGTTCATACCCCTTAAATATTTTTTTCCCTGTAAAAACCCTGAATTTATGAGAGAAAAAAAAATGTAAAAAATTAAATAAAAATGAAAATCACATTAAATAGTAATTATTTAAACAGTTATACCTCAAAATAACCATAATGCTTAATTATATCACTGGTCTTAACTTTAATCACTTGTATCATTAAAAACTGCAATGACTTTTTGCTAATTAAAAAGATATTTTAATGTTTAATTAAAGATATGTTAATTGTTTTGTGAAACAGACAATATTTTAGCAGTTGCAGTTGACACAATGAAACTCCAATTCATAATAAATAAATTAGCTTATTCCTGTATCTGAATAGCAAAATACTGTTATTATGACTTTTTTTGTTGTTGCAAATTTTCAGTTTAAAAAAGCTAGAAAGGTGCTGTTTTTATAGGACTCTCTGTGAATATGTTTCTACTCCAATGCAGTGATAAATAAAAGTGTTCCACTATATATGTAAATACAGGTAGCCCTCAGTTTACGCCTGGGTTAGGTTTCAGAAGGAATGGTTGTAAATCGAAACTGTTGTAAACTGAAACCCAGTTTATAATGTAAGTCAATGGGAAGTGAGGGAGATAGGTTCCAGGCCCCTCTCAAAAAAAAAAGTAACACCTACTACATTATTTTTAAAGCTTTGAAATGAAGACTTTAAATGCTAAACAGCATTATAAACATAATATAATAATTACACAACACAGAATATATCATTAAACTAAGTTAAATGATCGAAAACATTTGCTAAACAGCATTATAAACGTAATAAAATAATCACACAACACAGACTTCACTTGCATTTTTCTGCAAACAGTTCTTTCTATGCATTCCAATCTGGACTGATTTATAGACAGGAAGATCTTGTTCCTTAGAAATCTGCTTGATAGCTCAGGTCTGGTTAAACTGATTCATTTCAGCTTGCTTGGCTTTGCTGCAACACAAGCGACAGCTCCACCTACTGGCTATTTTAATAAATGCAGGGCTTCTCAATGCTTTTCAATAGCAGTCACATGACTGGGAAAAAAGGTTGTTATTCTGAAACGGTGTAAATTGAACCGTTGTAAAACGAGGGCCACCTGTATATTTTTTGATCTCCTATTATGCACCCTATAATTTGACATTTAACTAGCATATATACCTCCATCAAAGCAACATTAATAAATGCAGCTAGTGCTTATGAGTCCAATTTTGAATAAAATAGTGGTCAGTGAGTTGGTTCTCTGACAATGCACTTGTGATTTATACCGAGAATTCTTAGCTGTCATGAAAACACTAAAACACAAAGGAAATTAGTGTCCCAACTGAAATATGGACATGTCCTTCAAAAATAATTATTTTACTTTTCTCTTTTAATACAAGTTTGCAACAATACCCTTTTCAAAGTGTGACGTCCAATAGAAATCTTTAGCAAGATCACCATACTCAAGATCAGTATTTCCTATAAACTTGTGACACCTGAACTCTTGCAGTTCTCAAAACCATAATTAAGTGTTCATATGTTCTTTCTCAAAGTCAATTACGGCTCTGGTCCAGAAAAGCAATACCACAGAGTATATTCATTGACAAGGTTGTGCTAGATATTAATAGGTTGAAATTGAAGTTTCATGAATGCTAACAGGGACAGAATGAAATATAGCCGAAATATCCACAATTTATATTCTATGAGCAGTGAGTGTTAGAGCAGGTTATATATGAAGGTAGATAAGTGATCCTGCAAATGGTCTCTTAATATCAAAGATTTCAGTCTGTTAGTTGAAAAATTGGAACATCGCTTGATAAATGTCATGCCCTCAAACCACAATTTCAAGTTAGTAATGTTTTTTTTTCTTAGTATAAAAAAAGGGAGTGCAAAATCAGATGTGTTGATGTGTATTTTTAACTTGCTTCTGCTAAAGATCTTTATCACGTTATATTAAAAAGTTGCTAAAATTATTTGAAGTGTTCCAAAATTGTTTATAGTTTTCACTCAAAAAATAATTAATGAAAGTACATCGGAATTATTTTAAATTAAACAATTTAGGCCAGATTACAAGTGGCACACTAACAGTTGCGTGTGAACAATATCAGGTTTATCGCAGCTGTTTATCTGCAATGGAAAGAGAGCTCATTAAAAGTTGAAAGTACGCAAAAAGTTGAGCGACGTTAGTGCGCGATCAGGAGCGATAAATAGCGCATGACACGCAATCTAGCCCTTTATAGAGAATAACATTCTGGAGTTAATATCCCTTTAAGTTAAAGGAGACACATTCAAGTATCTATTTAATATTCCTTAATTACAGAGAAATTAGTGGAGGAAAATAAAAATAATAATAATATCCATTAAAATTTCACAATAATCTTATGTGATTTTTTTTCTGTATGTTATTACCACATTAATATATTTTAAGACATAATAAGAGATAAAGGATGAATTAGTGTAGTAAATATAAGACTGATACCATTTCATGCATCAGATAAAACCAGTTTGCTTATAGATCTGGGGGTCGATCCGATAAAAATCGTTGCCCGCAAAAGTCGGTGACGCCAATATTTGCGCGGGTTTGGTATCCTATATACGGCGTAACCTAGAAGTTACGCGTGTATATTTCTGCCGTCGCCCGTAGTTTTTTGGGCCATAGGCAAGTATACCAAACCCGCGCAATTTGGTATCCAATATACAGCGTAAGGACTTACGTGGCGAAAATGGAGAAATCTTACTCCATTTTCACCTCGCCACAAAAAGCAGCCGTAAGAAGCCTTACGCTGACTATTGGAGCCCCGTAACTCCCTAAACTGGCTGCTAAAATGAACCTAACACCTAACGCATGCGCAATGTCTATCTCCCTGTCAACTGCGATCTTCTAAAATAAACCTAACACCTAACGCATGCACAATGTCTATCTCCCTGTCAACTGCGATCCCCCGCCGCAATCCCTAATAAAGTATTTAACCCCTAAACCGCCGCCATCTACATAAACTAACCCCCTACTGTGAGCCCCTAAAACCGCCACCATTTAACTGATCTATCCCCTAATGTGAACCCCTAAAACCGCCACCATCTAACTGATCTATCCCCTAATGTGAACCCCTAAAACCGCCACCATTTAACTGATCTATCCCCTAATGTGAACCCCTTACACCGCCGCCATCTATATTAAAATTATTAACCCCTAATTTAATCTACCTACCCCGCCGCCAGCTATATTATCTATATTAACCCTAAGTATATTATAGTTAATATAGTTATTACATTATATATATTAACTATATTAACCCTAATTATATTAGGGTTAATATAGTTACTATAATATTTATATTAACTATATTAACTCTATCTAACCCTAACACCCCTAACTAAATTCTTATTAAATAAATCTAATTCATATTATAAACTAAAATATTCCTATTTAAATCTAAATACTTACCTATAAAATAAACCCTAAGATAGCTACAATATAATTAATAATTACATTATAGCTATGTTAGGGTTTATATTTATTTTACAGGTAAATTGTTAATTATTTTAACTAGGTATAATAGCTATTAAATAGTTATGAACTATTTAATAGCTACCTAGTTAAAATAATTACCCAATTACCTGTAAAATAAATCCTAACCTAAGTTACAAATACACCTACACTATCAATAAATTAAATAAACTACAAATATCTATCTAATAATACAATTAAATAAACTAAACTAAATTACAAAAAAAAAAACCCACTAAATTACAAAAAATAAAAAAAAGATTACAATATTTTTAAGCTAATTACACCTATTCTAAGCCCCCTAATAAAATAATAAACCCCCAAAATAAAAAAAATTCCCTACCCTATTCTAAATTAAAAAAAGTTCAAAGCTCTTTTACCTTACCAGCCCTTAAAAGGGCCTTTTGTGGGGGCATGCCCCAAAGAAAACTGCTCTTTTGCCTGCAAAAAAAAAACACAATACCACCCCCCAACATTACAACCCACCACCCACATACCCCTAATCTAACCCAAACCCCCCTTAAATAAACCTAACACTACCCCCCCTGAAGATCTCCCTACCTTGTAGGCAATCGGATTGAACTTGAATCTGATTGGCTGATTCAATCAGCCAATCAGATTTTTCTACCTTAATTCCGATTGGCTGATAGAATCCTATCAGCCAATCGGAATTCGGGGGACGCCATCTTGGATGACGTCATTTAAAGGAACCTCATTCGTCGGGAAGTCGTTGTGCCGGAAGGATGCTCCGCGGCGGAGGAGCGAACAAAGAAGATTGAAGATGCCGATTTGCTTGAAGACATCGCCGATGGAAGAAGACTCTCTGCCGCTTGCTTCAAGACATCGCCCGGATGGAAGAAGACTTCACTGCCGCTTGCTGGAACACATCGCCCGGATCGGATGAGGAGTTCTGCCCGGCGGGGTGAATACAAGGTAGGGAGATCTTCAGGGGGGGGTAGTGTTAGGTTTATTTAAGGGGGGTTTGGGTTAGATTAGGGGTATGTGGGTGGTGGGTTGTAATGTTGGGGGGTGGTATTGTGTTTTTTTTTGCAGGCAAAAGAGCAGTTTTCTTTGGGGCATGCCCCCACAAAAGGCCCTTTTAAGGGCTGGTAAGGTAAAAGAGCTTTGAACTTTTTTTAATTTAGAATAGGGTAGGGAATTTTTTTTATTTTGGGGGTTTATTATTTTATTAGGGGGCTTAGAATAGGTGTAATTAGCTTAAAAATCTTGTAATCTTTTTTTTATTTTTTGTAATTTAGTGTTTGTTTTTTTTTGTAATTTAGTTTAGTTTATTTAATTGTATTTTTAGATAGATATTTGTAGTTTCTTTAATTTATTGATAGTGTAGGTGTATTTGTAACTTAGGTTAGGATTTATTTTACAGGTAATTGGGTAATTATTTTAACTAGGTAGCTATTAAATAGGTAATAACTATTTAATAGCTATTATACCTAGTTAAAATAATTAACAATTTACCTGTAAAATAAATATAAACCCTAACATAGCTATAATGTAATTATTAATTACATTGTAGCTATCTTAGGGTTTATTTTATAGGTAAGTATTTAGATTTAAATAGGAATATTTTAATTAATAATATTAATATTAGATTTATTTTAATAAGAGTTTAGTTAGGATGTTAGAGTTAGATAGGGTTATTATACTTAATATATATATAATATAATAACGATATTAACTATATTAACCCTAATATAATTAGGGTTAATATAGTTAATATAGCTGGCGGCGGTGTAGGGGGATTAGATTAGGGGTTAATACATTTATTATAGGTGGCCGCGGTGTAGGGGGATGTAGATTGTAGGCAAAAGAGCAGTTTACTTTGTGACAAAGCCCCGCCAAAAGCCCTTTTAAGGGCTGGCAAAAGAGCTGTTACTTTGGGGTAATGCCACGCAAAAAGCCCTTTTCAGGGCTATTTGTAGGGTTAGACTTAGGTTTAGTGGTAGGGATAGTTTAGTATTTTAGGGGTTAAATAATTTAATATAGATGGCGGCGGGGTAGGGGGATTAGATTAGGGGTTAATAATTTTAAAATAGATAGCGGCGGGGTAGGGGCTCACTTTAGGGGGTAGGTAAGGTAGATGGCGGCGGTGTTAGGGGCTCACTTTAGGGGGTTATAGATTTAATATAGCTGGCGGCGGTTTAGGGGTTAATAACTTTATTAGGTAGCGGCGGGCTCTGCGAGCGGCAGTTTAGGGGTTAAAACATATTTTATTGTTAGGCTAGTGAGGGGGGATAGCGGATATAGGGTTAGACGTGTCGGGCTATGTTAGGGAGGCGTGTTAGACTTGTCGGGCTATGTTAGGGAGGCGTGTTAGACAGTGCGGGTGATTTAGACTTTAGTCAGGTTTTGTAGGCGCCGGCAGTTTCTAACGTGCCGCAAGTCACTGGCGACGCCAGAAATTTGTACTTGCGCAGATTTCTGGACATCGCTGGTTTGTCAGACTTACGGCACGTTAGCATCTGACGGCGACATATATGGGATAGCTCGAGTTGCAAGCTGAAACTGCGGGCGACGCGGGTTCCCTCGCTTGCGCCGCAAACTACGATCTATATCGGATCGACCCTCATATGTTTAAAAAATTAAATAAAAAATTAAATAAAAACCCCATTAAAATTAATTTGTGTTGTTTGTTGCTTCTATTATATGTCTCACCCTGCAGTGGTCATTATTAAAGGGACATTAAACACTTTGAGGTGGTAAGGTAATATTAAATGATACATCATCTATATAAAAAAATCAGCAATATACTTTCATTATTTATTTTGTCCCCTTTTCCTGTACGTCCATTATAAAATTGTGAGGATTTCAGTTCCTGTTAGAAATGCAGAACACTGTTATATTCCACACAGCCATTGACTGCACACTATAGTGGCCTATTTATAACTGTCCCTAATTGGCCACAGCAGAGAAGCTAACCTAAGTTACAACATGGCAGCTCCCATTGTTTTATAGACAATAAAACGTTATACTTATTTTATCAATATTTAAATATCTAATGAAACTTTAAAAAATGCATCCACATGATATTCTCAGACGTCTTTTCTTTGAACGCCTCATTCTATCTAGCACTTATTTAGAGCCAGATTATGAGTGGAGAATTTTTTAGGGTTTACAATAGAGCACTAATTGAGCTAGAAGTAACCTTTTTGGGCACATCAGATTGCGCTCGTATTATGAGTTGAAAGTAAAAAGTTATCAGGCTCATGCTAACCCGACATTCGCAAACAGTTACTGTCATGAGATGTACAACGCATCTAACTTGGTAACTGAAACATAGATAATAATGGCTATAAGCCACGCCCCCATCTGGTGACATCACCCCCCCTCTCATAACATCTTCCCCTTTTTCAAAGGACAAAGCATACATTTTTTTTTAGAGTACATTAAATAACAAGATATACACGAAGCATACACAAATAGTTTTGTTTAGTGTATAACAAATAACAAGTTAAAGAGAATATATATGAACAACAAGAAATACAATCCTGACTTGAACATCGGGGTAGACTACCCTAGTCCACAGTGACTATGGGATTATTCTGCCCATTCTTCTGGTCATTGCTCTAACTAGTGCTACTCCCAATATAGGGCTAGAAGTTTCACCACTCTTCCACTTGACGTCATTTTACATAAACTGTCCTTTGATACAGAAGAAAATGATTTAAAGTCTGCTGGAGGCAAAGAAGTATCCCTGCTGTGATCTTGCTGAGGGGAAGGCACCCCTCTTAAAACAGGGGATCTCACCGCCGGTGGCTCTGAGGCATCCAGTTCCAAACTCTCAGGTACTGGCTGAAGATCTCTTCTATTTCGATGTGTGACTGTCCCTCCATCAGTAAGGACTACATAAGACCTTGGTTCTGGAGAGCGACCAATTACCATAGCAGGCATCTTACATTTCTTATAATAAACGACATATCATGAAAGCAAACATACATATTACATTTAAAAAATGCAGACTTCCATATAGACAGAAGGATAAAATTCCCAACAAAAATAAATCTAATGGAAAAAACTGGAACCTCTTTTTCTCTATTTTACATAGATTAGAACTAGCAGTTTGAATGGTCACATTTGGGTTTATAAGCTTATGTAAATAGTATGATAAAATATATAAGTAGAATTATACTAGTAACTCGAGCAATCCTGCGGCATTAAATATGATAACCAAGGTCAACATCATACAGAACCACAGGGATTATTAATAGAAAACAGTAATTAGGTTGCGGCATAGGTTAGATGAGCCGCGTAGTTAGACCTCCCAAATTAGGAGGTATATTGTTATTGGGGGGGGGGGGAGGTGGTAAATTGAATTTTTAAATATTAGGTACCGGCTATAGACAGGTATGGTGAACCTGCACAATATAAATATATTAGATTAGGTAAATAACTATTTGTGCAGAGCTGAAATATGTAAAGTAAGGGATATCAAGCATATACCATGCGCTGGCAGCCAAAAACAGGCTATAGTAGAGCAAAGCATTACATTTGTGTGGGTAAGACCTAACTAGGTATGGGATTTACAGAAAAATAGGGTCATGCAGCTCCAGTATAAAATATATGGGGGAAAGATTATGCATCTATATACTAGTGCAGGTCCAGTCTGCGTCAGAAGGCAAGCTCTCCTGGAGTAGCTAGGATCTGCACATACGATACAAGTTAGTAGTTAGTATGGTTATAGCACTCCTGTATGTATGTTCAGATAAGGATTCTTAATAGATATGGCAGGACAGGTGATAAAAGCATGGTGAGCAAAGTGAAAATGACCTCTAAAGAAGTCCACGGCCATAGATTATTCCTAAAATGACATAAAATATTAAGAGGCAGCTGCTACTGGGTCAAAACCAAGTTGATAGCGTAGTACCACTATTTCTAAGAAAAAGTTCAGAAATATATATTAACTCCTGTACTAAAATAATACACAAGGGCGATGCTTTTATATTATGGAGAGTGCATCCCTGTCGTTAAATATTATAGGCTAAGGTTTATTTCAGCTCACTTGGTCCAGTCCTGCCAGCTGGGCATGGGCCCAATACCCAGCGGCAGTTGGCTATTTCGGTAAAAAGAGAGCCTCCACAAATAAAAGGTACAGGAGCAACTTTACATAGTGTTTAGAGCAATAAAATTCAAAACAATGAATAACATTAAATAAGCACTTTTGGTATGTGGATAAGACAACAGACTCGGCAGGTTACATATGTATAAGACAGATCTCTAGGCTGTACCAAGGACCAATAGCAAAATAAATAAAGGTGTAACAAAAAAGGCCATGAGCTCATACAATATTAAAACAAAGCTTAGGGTCAACATTATTTACAAAGCAGTTATTTCACCATACCATATATAACTTTACTAGACATAGTACTGACCAGGTTAGGTTGCAACAGAAGATAAATGTACCACGGTGTATGTGAGCAGGGGCGCATAATATATCTTATTCCCTTTGCAAGGAATATTTTACAAGAGAGACTGTCACTGAAAAATATAAAAAAGTTAAGCTAAACACATCAGGGAGCAAGCAAATTTTCTAGGGGGCAATAATATAGAACATTTAAAACATAAACAGTTGCACAAGTTCACCTTAGATAGAGTCTTAAATATATCTGCTAGGGACACATACCAGTATAATTAAACACGGAACACTAAAAAGCTAACTAACTGAGATTAGAGTCCTCACACAGATTGCTCATGAAATGGACAAGCTTACCATAACATTATGCTGCTACCAAAAGCTCAATATACATGAGATACATCAAGTAGATTAGAGATACAAAGGTAAATAGGAGAATCATCAAACCAGTATCATTGTTATTATCCCTATAAGGCAGAACAATAAGGTGTCCATAGCATACATCTATGAAGTGTTAATATTGGCATGATAAGCTCTAAAATAAATGAGGCTGTAGTCCCTCGGTCGCTGTAGGGAGTCCTGATGCTTCAACAAACGGCAATAAAACTGTGGGGGCAACTACAGATACAGCGGCTTGAAAGTCAAAACATTTTTGGGGAAGTAAGTCGGGGAGACAAGCTATATTCAAAGCATGGAGTTGTCCTAGAACATGTGAGTGCAAAAGTGATGTCCCTAGCGAAAGCTAGTATGCCCCACATTTCAAAAGGTAAAGTCTCTTAATTCCTTGTGGTCATAAGTGGTTCCTCTGTAAGGAGCACTATAGTAGCGCCTAAGTTACCCGATACCTTTCCGACAGCTGGAGGGAACCTGCAGCGCTCGCTGTACCGGTCTCAGACATGGCCTCCAGTCGGCCACAACAGTAGGATTCTGAGGGACTCCATGAAGCAATGGTAAGCAAGCTGAGAGCCCCTCCAGCCAAGAGACATCTATGCGAGATAAACTGAGTACCTCAAAAGGGCTTTGAAAGGCAGCCCAGCCAACGGCCACTGCACGTGGTTCTCGCGGCCAATTTTGTCTTTTGAAGCTCTGGAGTGCATCCGTTCGTGGTGTTTCTCTCAGGTCTCGACGCGGTATTCCCAAGTGCAAATCATGCAGGTCATTAGCAGTGACCGCTGCATCGCCAGCACTCCGCTCCTTCGTTTCCTCCATGACATAGGGCAATGGAAAGTGCACCGATGTTGTCCTCAAAGATGGCGGCTTACGTGACTCAGTTATTGCTTCTGAACACTTCTCCTCATGGTTAGCCGTAATACCCAGAATGATAGTATGTGCAGCAAGGGGCTTGAAAGCCGCCGCTACTGCATTCGAGAGGGCATCGTGGTGGCGATTCAATAGTTCTACCATCTGATGTAGAATAAGTGCAGCCATGACTTAACACATGTGGCACACCATAGAAGTTTAAGAGCAGGGTCCTGAAAGATATTTAGTGCTGCAAGTTTGTTTTTAAGGCATCCGAAAGCTTACACACTCCATGGGTCTGCAAATTGGGATAAAGATAGCTAAAACATATAATAAATCCCTGAAAAGTCTGAAATGTTTTAGGAGCTCTGGAAGTGTGCGTCTTGTCACAGTGATAGCTGGCTCCGCCCCCCCTCATCATCCAGTTTTAACTCTGACATTTTGCCCCACATTCAGCTCCTGCAATGGCCTCACAGAGTGTTTTCTGTCATAGAAGAATCGATAACCCCTTTTAGCCTCTCCATCCCTCCTAAGGACCTCATGCCGAGGAACAGAGCTGGTCAGCTTGAAGACACCCACAGAGGGTAAAGTGGTGTGAATCTGATGTCTGATGTCTGATGTAGAGTAGAAATCAAGGGCTCCCTTCTCTGAGTAGGCCTGCGTTCCCAGCAAAAGGCACATTTTGACACATGGCTTGCAATGATCCCAGGCCACCATACTGCCGTAGCTGCCCTTTCTCTGCACTTTGTAATGCTCAAGTGGCCATCATGAATCCTGCTCAACATCCCCTGCCGCATGCAAACAGGAATAACAATATGTTCCTGGAACAGCACCAACCCATCCAGCTCCGTGAGCAGCAACCTCTCTGACTGGTAAGAACTTAAAGATATCCAGGCTGCCAGGCTCTCTGCGAGCCTTCTTTTATGTACTTAATAACTTCTTGAAGGTCTGTATCTAAACGTGTCTCCTTTCTTATTTGCTCCAGCTTCCCTGACAAAATGGATTTGGATGCCAGAGCTGAATCCATATACACTTTCACATCTGATTCCGTTGAAGATTCTTCAGCAGCAGCCAGCGGAAGCCTGGAAAGTGTATCTGCCACTACCAGTTGTTTCCACGGCACATGCATTGCCTGAACGTTGAACCTGAGCAGCCTCATCAGAAGTCTCAATCATCTTAGGGATATTTTGTCAATATCATAGGAGTTGATTAGAGGGACTAGCGGTTTATGGTTAGTCTCCAGACTAAATTTCTCAAATCCCACTAAGTAACGCTGGAAGCACTCACAGGCCCAAACTGCAGCCAGGCACTCTTTTTCAATTTGGGCATATTTTGACTCAGCAGCCGTCAGTGTACGGGAATTTCAAAGTCAAATTTTCACCCTTCTTGGAAAGTAAAGGCATTGAACACTGGCTCCACATCTTTACCCATATCATATAAAAGAGAATTAACTTGTACTTCACCACTCTCCTTGTCCATCTTGGAAGCAATCCTGAAGCCTTGAAACCACTAACGCCATGTGGGCCAAGCTGCAGGCTAAGAGAAATCAAAAGGCTCAAGTGGGGTAAACTTTTACATTGTCATTAATCAGGAAACAGAAGCGCAAGCAAGTACTTCTGACACCATGTCATGAGATGCAGGACACAGCATAGAAGGTACAGCGCTATTTTATTGCAGAGCATAGAAGTATACAGCTTGTACAATGCATGTAACTTGGTAACTGCGACATAGACAATAACCACTATAAGCCACGCCCCCATCCGGTGACTTCACCTCAAACTCACATCACAGTTACTTCTAGTGCAATTAGAATATTGTGCACGCTATAACCTATTCCCACACAGAAGTCAATGGAGCAAAAAAGTGTGAAAAACACCAAACTCGAGGGCGCGTGTCCGAGCAGCGTTGTGAGAGGACGCAAAATCAGAGGGCTCTAGGCTGAGTCTATTAAATTTATAAGTTATTAAAGCAATCAAACAACATAATTGGAAGAAGATTATATATTCAAGCTAACGTATGCTTGCTGATCACTAAAATACCAAGCTTGGATATATTTATGACGTCTATACTCTGATCCGGACGGTTGAGGCCTGGTAAGATTGGGCTCTTAACACCCTCCCCCAGTACGCCGGGTTCAATAGTCGATTAGTGGCTATTTACACATTAACTCACAGCTACAATTAGCAAGTAATTTTAATTTTAATATGCAACACTCCATATGTTTCTGAAAGGAACGTCTGCAAACAGCTTTAATGGAGATAGTGGACATTTGGGAGTGAAGGGTCCAGTCACTATTAACTCAACACTTCCATGATCTTCAAGAGAGCTTATGAATCGTCATATCACTAGCAGACCGGCATCGACCGACAGCCTATAACCTACCGCAGAGCCACTGTTCTGGGACAGTACCATTAACAGGGGATATATCCCTCTCAGCTCCTCGGGACAAGCCACAACTTTCCCCACGAGGTGATCAAGACCGGAAGACTCCTGTTACTCTGAAGGCCTATGAGAAGATGACCGGCTCGAAGGTAATCCTGCATCAGCGCACCATAGCCTCACATTTCTCCAGGGTAGAACCGCGCATACAGTTGTGGCCTGACATGGAGGAACAGAAGGGCGACAATAAGTTGAGCAGAGGGGCTCCATTGCCTAGGGAGGTCTGACCCTTTGATAGAGGAGATAAGCCCAGGAACGTGATGCCTCGGATGCCAGGGTCTTGGTTTAAAAGAAATAAATACCCAAGTTGGGACTTAGTGAGCGCCAGATGCTTGTCTACAAACCCTGCAGATGGAACTTTTCTAGTGAGAGCTGGCATTGGGTAAGGTGCTTACAGTAAACGGATGGACTTAGAGTTTTAATCAGATGTGTGCCTTAGAAACTCTATTGGCAAACCAATGTCCCCTGAATGTACTACAAGTACTAAATGTACTCATGGACACAAACTAACCTGGACTCTCTCAACACATGGTTGTATGCATCTAAATAAGTATGATTGCTCATACTGTACTAATATGATACTGCTAGCTAACATTTCTTGGGTTGTGTTTATGTGTATATGCATTCAGTTTCACTTTTTGGTTGGGGTTGATATGTCATCAAGTTGAACTTCCTACCCTATTGGTTAAAGCATACTTTCATTTATTTTATCTGAGTAATATTGCGCGCTGCCAGCGGCCGAGGTAGGGCGCCCTCACTAAATTTAAGGAGATAGTTTATATCATGTTAAGTGTTTAGGTGGAGAACTCCCATGCACGTATATGTTTGGCTCTACTGCCCACATCCCTAAACTTTAGCGCTCACCCTTATGGGCCTGTTATTAGAGTACGTATATGGTTGACAACCCACTTGTCTATCTAAAGCAAAGAGTATAATAAATATTGGAACAGAGCTATTTAATACAGGACTGCCTTTGAGAGTTGTTTTTTTAACACTCTCCTTATTGCCCTCTCCTGGGTTATGATCCTGTATATAATTGTCCCTCTGTCCCCTTTATCCCCACTTACATCTAAGACACAAGCTATATCTCTCCACTACCTTCCAGTTAGTATGTTGATGTCACTAATTCCATAAAATTATACTTGACTCTGAATATGAGTGGTTTTATATCAGTTTTCAAATGAGCACATTCCTGATGTTGGCAGCCTGTTCTACATTTGTTTACATTTGCCTATTACTTAGACTAACATAAGGTGTATCACTGTTTATAAAGGTTTCTAGACACTCTTCATAGAAGTTATAGCATTTCTTTATTTTTCTTAGTCAGAGCCCATACTACTTGCACATGAAAATGTGTTATATAATCATATTCTATAAAATTTAAAATAGAGGTTTACCAGTTGGGTCCCAAAAGTGGTCCCCTATTGTTCATAGCTGTCTTTTGTAGCGTCATGCCCTACTGTGAGGTCCAAAAGTGGCCTCTGATACCATCTAGAAGACACACAATTATTTGAGCAAGCATGATGTTTACTGATTTATTTTAAATAATTCAAGAAGAAAAAATTGGGGTACCACACTTTTAAAATTCAATTACAAAATGTTGTGACAGCCTGCCCCTTGTTTGGAGAGAGAGCGCAGCACACAGGCTTACGCGTTTCAGCAGTTTGCCGTAATCATAGCCTGGTGTGTGTCTGTCCTCCTTGGCATTAAGAACACTTTAAACAATTCTAATTGGTTAAAAAATATACGCTAATCCCTCCTTCTAATGCTCAGCAATTGCTATATACCTGCAGCTTGAAGTTAACCCTATCAGTACTCTCACTTTCTTTGTGTACAAATTAATGTAGCGCTTGCCATATTAAAGGCATTGTAATACTGATTAGTAAATAGTTTCTTTTATAGAGTTGGAAACACTCCGTATTTGTATGTACTCATGAATTGTGTGTATTTTATAAAAAAAATAAAAAAAAAATTGTGTGTTTCCTTCTTAGAGGTGTAGGAAAAATTTGAGAAATTTTGTGTTTACAATAAATATTACATTTAATGTAATAACATTAATTGTGGGCGAAAGGTGCTATAAATATTTATTCCTTTAACATGATATTGTGCTTGTCAGTTGATGGGTTAAAATTTGTATAAATATGGGCCAGTACTTTTTGAGTTCCCTATACCTACTAAGCGCTCTGTTAGCTGTTAGCTGTTTTGATCAGTTACTATGTTGGCAATTGTAGAATTTCGCTATTAACAAGAGAAACTAATTAAGCTGTTCTCATACGTGAATATATTGTTGCCCCTATTATACACACCCACCTGCAGACTCAAAATGCATGAATATATCTAGAATGTAAAGGGTTATGCTAAATGTGGAAGAAGTGGAAAGAGATAGAATCATTATTCCCAATAATTTATGATATCATATCTGGAATTAAGACCTTCTGGCACTCTAGTTCTGAGTATCAAGATCCAGAACATCTCCCTTCTCGCAAGGATTTTGTCTAAATCTCCTCCCCTTTTGGGAACTTTTACTTCCTCAATAGCACACCATTTTAATGTGCTTATTTCACCTTTGTGCTTTTCTTAGTGCCGCACTAAGGGTGTTTGTGATTTACCCCTTGACATGGTGGATATATGCTCCCGTATTCTTGTCTTAATGTCCCTGGAGGTAAGACCTATGTATTGAACTTTGCAAACTTGGCATGTGAGCATGTATATCACACTCATAGTCGTGCAGTTCATACATGTATTGATCTGAAAAACCTCTCCTGTCACATGGGACTTAAATGACTTAGTTTTGTCAAGGTAATCACAAGGTTTGCATTTTTTATGACCGCAATTGTACATACCCCTGCTGGTCATCCAAGTGCCTTGAGATTTGGTTTGAGACTTAAGTTCAGTAGGGGATAATAGTGACCCCAAAGTGGGACATTTTCTCGAGCTACACCTTACACCCCTCTTGACCACCTTGACAAGTTTATTGTCTGCTGCCAAAATTGTGAAATGCTTCCGTATTATATTGGCAACTTCAGAAAACTGGGCACTATAACTGGTAACAAATGTCACCCCTTTATAGTCCTCCTGTTGCTTTCGTCTTCCTCTAAGAAAAGTGTCCCTTGTCCTAGGCTCCACCTGCATTCTAGATTTTTTTATTGTTTTCGAGGTGTAACCTCTAACTCTTAATCTCTGTTCCAAGGCAGCTGCTTCCTGGAGAAAATCTCCATCATTTGAGCAATTCCTCTTCAAGCGAATAAATTCACCTTTTGCTACTGCTGCTGCTGTGTGCCTTGGGTGGCAACTACTGCTGTGTAGCAATTTGTTCCCACTGATCGGCTTTCTGTACACTCTAGTGGTAACCTTGTTTTCCCTTGTACCTGTCAGTATTAGATCCAAATAATGAATCGCAGTAGGATTGTGTTCAAAAAAGAAACCCATGCCCACATCATTATCATTAAGAGTTTCTATGAATCTCACAATGTCTGTAGGATCCCCCTTCCAGATAAATCGGAGATCGTCAATGTATCTCCCATACATGACGATTCGATCCTCATAGATGTTTCTATCTCCAAAGATGTGGAAAAATTCCCACCAACATAAAAATAGGTTGGCGTACGATGGGGCAAATATAGCCCCCATCGCTGTTCCACATCTCTGGAGATAGAAAACATCCAAGAACTGGAAAAAATTGTGGGTCAAAAGGTACCTGGTTACTTTCAGTACGAAGTCCTGAAAATCTCTTGAAAACTCTGAGTGGTTTCTAAGAAAGAATTTTATGGCCCGTAGACCTTCCTCATGAGGGATCGAGGAATATAGGGATACAGCATCCACTGTTATCCACTTATAGTCCTTATCCCATACTTGTGTTTTCATCATGTTAAGAACATGCTTAGTGTCCTTATTGTATGAAGGAAGATTTTTCACAAAAGGTTGTAGTATGCTATCTAACCACTGTGAGAGGGGCTCTAAAAGGGACCCTATCCCACTTACTATGGGGCGACCTTTTATGTCACTAAGCGACTTATGGACTTTAGGTAAGTGATGGAACAGGGGTGTTCTAGGGTTGTCTACCAATAAAAACTCCATAGTTTTCTGATCTATACACCCCTGTTCCATCCCTTCGTCCAGTAAAATGGCATAATTCTCTTTTAAAAGTCTCGGTGGGGTCCCTTTGCAAAGTGATGTAATTTCTTTCATTGCCTAATTACCTAAGTGCCTCTTTGACATAGACTTCCCTGTCCAAAATTACCACTGTCCCTCCCTTGTCCGCATTTTTGATGACAAGTTCAGTGTTTTCCTGCAACTGTTTTAATGCTATTCTTTTGTCAACTTTCAGATTATGTCTGGTGGGAACAGTACTATTTAAATAATGCCATAAAGCTATGTTCTGTATATTAAGGTTTCATAACCTGTTACTGTATAACTTGAAACAATTTTGTATATTGATCTTTTTGAAAGGCATTGTCTGTGTGTTTTGAACTAAACCTCAATAAAAAATTATATATAAAAAAAAGAAAAAAAGAAAAAAAGAAAAACACCAAACTTGCGCACTAACCCAAACTCATATTCTCAAGTGCACTAACCAGACATGAAAAGATGAATATTTCACATTCCAATGTTATGGTGGAAAATAAGTATTTGGTCACCTACAAACAAGCAAGATTTCTGGCTCTCACAGACCTGTATCTTCTCCTTTAAGAGGCTCCTCTGTCCTCCATTCATTACCTGTATTAATGGCACCTGTTTGAACTTGTTATCAGTATAAAAGACACCTGTCCACAACCTCAAACAGTCACACTCCAAATTCCACTATGGTGAAGACCAAAGAGCTGTCGAAGGACACCAGCAACAAAATTGTAGACCTACACCAGGCTGGGAAGAGTGAATCTGCAATAGGCAAGCAGCTTGGTGTAAAGAAATCAACTGTGGGAGCAATAATTAGAAAATGGAAGACATACAAGACCACTGATAATCTCCCTTGATCTGGGGCTCCACGCAAGATATCACCCCGTGGGGTCAAAATGATCACAAGAACGGTGAGCAAACATCCCAGAACCACATGGGGGACCTAGCGAATGACATGCAGAGAGCTGGGACCAACGTAACAAAGGCTACCATCAGTAACACACTACGCTGCCAGGGACTCAGATCCTGCAGTGCCAGACGTGTCCCCCTGCTTAAGCCAGTACATGTCCCGTCTGAAGTATGCTATAGAGCATTTGGATGATCCAGAAGTGGATTGGGAAAATGTCATATGGTCAGATGAAACCAAACTAGAACTGTTTGGTAGAAACACAACTCGTCGTGTTTGGAGGAGAGAGAATGCTGAGTTGCAACCAAAGAACACCATACCTACTGTGAAGCATGGGGGTGGCAACATCATGCTTTGGGGCTGTTTCTCTGCAAAGGGAACAGGACGACTGATCCGTGTACATGAAAGAATGAATGGGGCCATGTATCGTGAGATTTTGAGTGCAAACCTCCTTCCATCAGCAAGGGCATTGAAGATGAAACATGGCTGGGTCTTTCAGCATGACAATGATCCCAAACACACCGCCCGGGCAACGAAGGAGTGGCTTCGTAAGAAGCATTTCAAGGTCCTGGAGTGGCCTAGCCAGTCTCCAGATCTCAACCCCATAGAAAACCTTTGGAGGGAGTTGAAAGTCTGTGTTGCCCAGCGACAGCCCCAAAACATCACTGCTCTAGAGGAGATCTGCATGCAGGAATGGGCCAACATACCAGCAACAGTGTGTGACAACCTTGTGAAGACTTACAGAAAACGTTTGACCTGTGTCATTGCCAACAAAGGATATATAACAAAGTATTGAGATGAACTTTTGATATTGACCAAATACTTATTTTCCACCATAATTTGCAAATAAATTCTTTCCAAATCAGACAATGTGATTGTCTGGATTTGTTTCCCCATTTTGTCTCTCATGGTTGAGGTATACCTATGATGAAAATTACAGGTCTCTCTCATCTTCTTAAGTGGGAGAACTTGCAAAATTGGTGGCTGACTAAATACTTTTTTGCCCCACTGTATATATTTATGTGTGTATTTATTTCTGAAAATACTTCTATACACATATAAATACATAAGTATACATATACACATATACATACATAAGTATACATATACACATATAAATACATAAGTACATATACACATATAAATACATAAGTATACATATACACATATAAATACATAAGTATACATATACACATATAAATACATAAGTATACATATACACATATAAATACATAAGTACATATACACATATAAATACATAAGTACATATACACATATAAATACATACGTATACATATACACATATAAATACATACGTATACATATACACATATAAATACATAAGTATACATATACACATATAAATACATAAGTATACATATACACATATAAATACATAAGTACATATACACATATAAATACATAAGTATACATATACACATATAAATACATAAGTATACATATACACATATAAATACATAAGTATACATATACACATATAAATACATAAGTACATATACACATATACATACATAAGTATACATATACACATATAAATACATAAGTATACATATACACATATAAATACATAAGTATACATATACACATATAAATACATAAGTACATATTATTAGAAATGAATATGTATTTATTTCTATGTTAAAGGCCTTTGCCCGATACCTCATATCTTTGAGCACTTAAAAGATTTGTGTGCAATATCTTTAAAGTGCCATAAAACATGTTGAGATCTGTGCATATTCTAAAAGGGATAATTAAAGGGAAATGAAACCCATTTTTTTTCTTTCATAATTCAGATAGATAATACAATTTTAAACAACTTTCTAATTGACCTCTATTATCTAATTTTTTTCATTCTCTTTGTATCATGTGTTGAAGGAGCAGCAGTGAACTAATGGTTACTAACTGAACACATGGGTAAGCCAATGACAATCAGTATATATATAGCCACCAATCAGCAGCTAGAATCTAGGTTCTCTGCTTCTCCTGAACTTTCCTAGATAAACCTTTCAGCAAAGGATAACAAGAGAAGGAAGCAAATTAAATAATAGAAGTTAATCGAAAAGTTGTTTAAAATTGTATTCTCTATCTGAATCATGAAACAGAATTTTTGGGTTTCATGTGCCTTTAAGTAAAAATAGTTTGCATAAAATAATTGTTTATAGACCTACCCCCCCCCCCCCTTATCAGTGTTTTACATAAAACACACAGGCCTTGTATTTTAACTGAGTTCACAGCAGTTTATTTGCTTCTAGGCATGCTCCAGCAGATAATGACTGTGCAGGTCTGCATTCTACTATATCAATGGTGGATATACAGGTATATGCAGCCATAAAATGAATTGTGTGGGGGGAGTTAGAGCTGCACAATTCAGACACTTAAAAGAAAGTATTAATGACGAGGCACTGCATTATAAATTTGCAGGTAAAGTAATTAAATTACATATTATTATATTTCTCTCTATCACAACTTGTTTTATGTCCCTTTAAATAAATATTTATTTTTGTTGTTTATTGTTGTTAGGTTTTGTTTATGTATTGCGTGATTTGTTCTTGTTTACTGGTGTTAGGTTTTTGTTTATGTATTGCGTTATTTGTTCTTGTCTACTGGTGTTAGTTTTTTGTTTATGCATTGTGTGATTTTTTTGTTGTTTACTGTTGTTAGGTTTTTGTTTATGTATTGTGTGATTTGTTGCTGTTTACTGTTAGTTTTTTTTTACGTATTGTGTAATTTGTTGTTGTTTACTCTTGTTAGGTTTTTATGTATTGTGTGATTTGTTGTTGTTTACTGTTGTTATGTTTTTGTTTATGTACTGTGTGATTTGTTGTTTACTGGTTTAGGGTTTTTATGTATTGTGTGATTTGTTGTTTACTGGTTTTAGGGTTTTTATGTATTGTGTGAGTTGTTGTTTAGTGGTTTTAGGGTTTTTGATGTATTGTGTGATTTGTTGTTGTTTATTGTTTTTTTGTTGATGTATTGTGTGATTTGTTGTTGTTTATTGGTGTTATGCTTCTGTTTATGTATTGTGTGATTTGTTGTTTACTCGTTTTAGGGTTTTTATGTATTGTGTGAGTTGTTGTTTTTAGAGTTTTTTATGTATTGTGTGATTAGTTATTGTTTACTGTTGTTAGGTTTTTGTTTATGTATTCTTTGATTTGTTGTTGTTTACTGTTGTCATTTTTTGTTTTATGTATAGTGTGATTAGTTGTTGTTTACTAGTGTTACTTTTCTGTTTATGTATTGTGTGATTTGTTGGTGTTTAATTGTTTTGCTTATTTATTGCGTGATTTGTTGTTTGCTGGTTTTAGGGTTTTTATGTATTGTGTGATTTGTTGTTGTTTACTTTTTTTTGTTTATTTATGTATTGTGTGATTTGTTGTTGTTTGCTGGTGTTAGGTTTTTGTTTACGTTTTGTGTAATTTGCTATTGTTTACTGTTGTTATGCTTTTGTTTATATATTGTGTGATTTGTTGTTTACTGGTTTAGGGTTTTTATGTATTGTGTGATTTATTGTTGTTTACTGGTGTTTTGTTTTTGTTTATGTATTGTGTGATTTTTTGTTGTTTACTGTTCGGTTTTTGTTTATTTATTGCGTGATTTGTTGTTGTTTACTGGTTTTAGGGTTATTATGTATTGTGTAATGTGTTGTTGTTTACTGGTGTTAAGTTTTTATTTATGTATTCTTTGATTTGTTGTTGTTTACTGTTGTTATTATTTTGTTTATGTATTGTGTGATTAGTTGTTGTTTACTAGTGTTACTTTTTTGTTTATGTATTGTGTGATTTGTTGTTGTTTACCTTTTTGCTTATTTATTGTGTGATTTGTTGTTTACTGGTTTTAGGGTTTTTATGTATTGTGTGATTTGCTGTTGTTTACTGTTTTTTTTTTTTGTTTTATTTATTTATGTATTGTGTGATTTGTTGTTGTTTGCTGGTGTTAGGTTTTTGTTTATGTATTGTGTGATTTGTTGTTTACTGGTTTAGGTTTTTTATGTATTGTGTGATTTATTGTTGTTTACTGGTGTTTTGTTTTTGTTTATATATTATGTGATTTGTTTGTTGTTTACTGTTCGGTTTTTGTTTATGTATTGCGTGATTTGTTGTTGTTTACTGGTTTTAGGGTTTTTATGTATTGTGTAATTTGTTGTTGTTTACTGGTGTTTTTGTTTTGTTTATGTGTTGTGTGATTTGTTGTTGTTTACTGGTGGTTTTTTTTGTTTATGTATTGGATGATTAGTTGTTGTTTGCTGGTGTTTTTTTGTTTATGTATTGTGTGAGTTGTTGTTTACTGTTTTTTTCTTTTTGCTTCATTCATTGTGTGATTTGTTGTTGTTTACTGTTTTTTGTTGTTTTTTTGCTTATGTATTGCGTGATTTGTTGTTGTTTATTGTTTTTTGTTTTTGCTTATGTGTTGTGTGATTTGTTGTTTACTGATTTTAGGGTTTTTATGTATTGTGGTGTTTGTTGTTGTTTAATGTTTTTTTGTTTATGTATTGTGTGATTTGTTGTTGTTTACTGCTGTTATGTTTTTGTTTATGTATTGTGTGATTTTTGGTTGTTTACTGGCGTTAGGTTCTTGTTTATGTATTACGTGATTTGTTGTTGTTTACTGTTGTTAGGTTTTGTTTATGTATTGCGGGATTTGTTGTTGTTTACTGCTTTTATGTTTTTGTTTATGTATTTTGTGATTTGTTGTTGTTAGCTGTTTTGTTTTGTTTTTTAATATGTTTTGTGTGATTTGTTGTTTACTGGTGTTAGGTTTTATATGTATTGTGTGATTTGTTGTTTACTGGTTTTAGGGTTTTTATGTATTGTTTGATTTGTTGTTGTTTACTGTTTTGTTTTGTTTTTTTGCTTATGTATTGTGTGACTTGTCGTTGTTTACTGGTGTTAGTTTATATACAGAATGCACGGATTAGGCAATTTATATGTTTAAAGGGACAGTCAAGTCTAAAAAAGAACTTTCATGATTCAAATAGGGCATGCAATTTTAAACAACTTTCCAATTTCCTTTTATCACCAATTTTGCTTTGTTCTGTTGGTATTCTTAGTTGAAAGCTAAACCTAAGAGGTTTATATGCTAACTTCTTAGACCTTGAAGGCCGCCTTTAATCTAAATGTATTTTGACAGTTTTTCCACCACTAGAGGGCATTAGTTCATTTGTTTCAAATAGATAACATTGAGCTCATGCACGTGGATTCATTGTAGAGTGAGCACTAATTGGCTAAAATACAAGTCTGTCAAAAGAACTGAAATAAGGGGGCAGTCTGCATAGGCTTAGATACAAGGTAATTACAGGGGTATTATTATAACTGTGTTGGTTATGCAAAATTGGGGCAATGGGTAATTAAGGGATTATCTATCTTTTTAAAACAACAAATATTCTGGTGTAGACTGTCCCTTTAACATAAGTAAATTGGATCATTTACATTACATTTTCAGTATAAGTGGTGAGGCTGCTTTGAAATTATCGCCAGTATCTGAACAGCACTGCCACCCACAGAGATGTATAGTAAAATGCCTCTCGGTGAGACTCCCTTCAAACACTGATTTCAGCCCTTTTGAAATCTTGATCCCACAATTTAACCCTTTTGAATATATCACCATTACCACAATGTTTTGATCATCAGTGCCTAACAGAGGTGTGGCTAATAACGCTATATTATCCCCACACAGAAATATAATTATTTAAAAATAAATTTAATTACAGAAAGTTCTCGATAAAAAAAAAACCTTTAAGAGCTTCAAAAGTAACTCAACAATAAATTCATTTTTTTTATAAAATACAATACTTAATAATGTAATACAATGTGCAACCAAACAATGGCTACTTCTATTTAAAATTGTCCAAAGTAATTAAAAACTCCTGTATACCTTGTTATTTTTGTGACCCAGTTGAAAAAAAAAAAAAAAAGGCTTGCTCCTCTGTAATTCTCACAACAGTTTTCACAGCCGCTCAACTGTGGCAATTCACTTCAAGGTGGTGCACTGCTTTGGAGCCCTTGTGGGGCAAACCTGCTTTCCAGAATGTAAGAAGCAGTGGTCACCAGACTGCTCGTGTAACACTTTCTGCCACCCCTGAGTTGACTGATAGAAATCACCCCAAATACAATTATTCTGGATGACTGACAGGCCCTTCTCTCTCACGACAAATTGACTTGTGTGTGTAACAATATATATGAGCAGCAGACATACAGCGTCTGCTGCTTGTACACCACAAAGCCAGGTGGACTGGTTCCCAAGTCAGCAATAATGTCCGCATTGGCCTTAGTACATGGGGCCCTGGGTTATATTTGTAAAGAGGCTATATGCTGATTGTGTAGGATTGCTTCCAAAAAACTGTGCTTTTGGGGACTTTGCCAAAAGCAGCAAACCAGAACCATGATTAAAAGAGAAGCCCATGGACCAGGGGAAATCATTGATGTTCATAGAGGTGAAATTCTTGGATTAAGACAATATATTTCTCAACTACTCATTGGCATCCCTAATAGGCTTAAGGACTGCCAATGAATGAACAATAATGGTCAATTAATCTCTTCCTTATGGACTCCTGATCCCAAGGAATTGATCACATACCATTGCATGAATAGATACTTTGCTTTCCAGGCTCCAAACAATGACAAAGCGGGAAATAGTGGTGAGCTGTGTATGATTTGTTACATGTTTAGATAATATACAATTTACATAATACAAAGAGTTTAATTCATTTTTTAACTCTACAACAAGGAGCTTCCATTTTCCTAAGTTTTGAAAGAACACACCTTGGTGATTAATGGTAATGGGGAAATCAGGGTTCAAATCTGGAGAGGAAGCCTAAAAATAGGCTACCACATCCAAGGAAGACGGCAAGGTGGCTCGTAGCAAAACTGTTTTGTCAAAAATAAATAAATTAATCAAGGACAAATGTTGGAGGTTTGAAAACGATCTAAGATACCGTCAAATTAACCACTACTGACAGCTACCAACAGACCTATTAGTTTTATATTCCAGGAGGGTTTTAAATATACCACAAATGCAGCAAAGTTTAGGAGGAGCAGTGGTATTAGAGTTGGGTGTCTGTCACATTACATAAAATAAATCCTAAATCTCAAACCTCAATCTCAAACCAAAGTAACCTCAGACCACCTACTAAACCTACTATTATGCTAAGAGCCAAACTATTAAAATTTGTGACTACTACTAGACCTAAGTACACCTTCAGTTTCCTTCACTGTTTGCTTTATGCTTATGGGTAAACAATCCTACAGATGCTGCTGCTACTACTACTGGTTGTTGTGGGCCCTGTATATCTCTTACTACTGGTGGACATGGGATTGCCTGCTAAAGCAGATGCTGAAGATGACCTGGCTGTTTTCTCCTCTAGATGTTTGAGTCAGAAAAACAGACCTTAAAAATTATATTTGATTCTGTGAAGCAGATGCCACAGTGGTTGTCCCATCACTGATCAATAGACTAGTAGAAGCTGATCATGCAATGGTAGTGACAGTGCTGGGATTTAAGAGATATGGTTTTGTGTTTGAAATTACTCCTGCAGAGGGAGGTACAATGGATCTATAAGCTTGGTACATTGCATCCTAATGGCTGGAATAAGCAGGTATCGCTGTCCTGCTTTCTATCTGAAAGATAGGGAATCTGGATTCTGGGGGTGACCTGTAGTTATCCTTGACTGCATGATAATAATTCATATAATAGTAGGAGTTAGAATATTTCACTTGACAGCATTAGGTGTTTAATATTTTTTGTTTTACCTGCTTTAGGTGTGAAGTACACTTCTCTATTCTGTAAAGTAAATAGTACTTTGAATAGGTGTGTGTTAATCATTTTCACAAACCAGAAGTGACGTTGGGGCCTTCTATAGAAATGTTATGGTGTGTTACCATAGCAACGGATCAAGTTTGCTTATAAGTGATTGAGGTTTAGAACCGATGCGGTTTGCCTAGTTAGGTATAGTGTAAAAAGTTTTAGTGGTTATTCTGATAACGAAATGGAAGTTTGAAAAAATATATATATATATATTTTTTTTTGTCTTGTTTTGGGTAGTAGGTACGGACCGGAAGTGCTCTGATGTCACTTCCGGGTGCCGCAAGGTAGTGGCTTGGCATTTTGTTTAAATGCAGGAATGCAGTGTGAAAGCTTTATTCAGTTTTTGGAATTATGCTGTGTTACCCTGTGTTACCATTGGCTCCTGACTGCACGTGTAATATCCTTAATCGGCTCGTGACTGCACATGTAGTCAGTGAGTGGGACAGCAGTGTGTTTGCAGCACGGTCAGTAGTCAGTCGGACTTGCAGAGCTCTGAGGGCAGCAGCTTAAACGCTAAGCTGCAGTCAGAAGTCAAAGTGTTGTTTTTTTGCAACTAGCTCCCAGTAGTGCATTGCTGCTCCTGCTCTTGATATATGGATAGGAAGTGGAAGCTTAAAAATGCTTGATGATGATATGCGAGTGTCTTTATCTAATATTCCACCAAATATTCAGAAACTGTGTTCATCAACCTCATACATCCCATTAAAGTAGTAAGTAGCTATTGGTGTTATTAAACTTTTTTTTACTTCTTGCACATACTTACTGTTACTTGTAAATACATTTCGTTATTATATAATTTATGTATGTGTTCGTATCTCTTAAAACAAGTTAGTTTAACCTCCTGTTTGCTAGTACAACTGAATTACTGTTTCGCAAAATGATGTAGGTCTAAAAAGTGTGTCGCCAACATGAAAAGTTTGGAAAGCTCTGTGCTAGACAATAAAGTCTATTCAATAGAGCAAACTCACATGAGCCCACAGTGCCTCCACTGCAATAAAAAAGTATTTGCATTGTGTCAGTACTACAATATCTATATATATATTGTATAACTATGCATTGGTGAAATTGCCAGCCACTAAAATATTATTGCATATTTTATTCAAAATGTTGAAGGTATACTACTAGGCGATTATGTATATCCTATAAAGCAAAGGCAAGACTCAGACAGGAGCCCCACCAATCCAGTATCCATAAATTAAATGTTAAAACTGATGCTCAAAATTAACACTAATAAATTATTCAAAAATCCCTGCTGGACAGAGAAATAAAAATAAATGTACTGACACAGTACTGTGCAGTTGAACTGTGATGCAATGTACAGCAAGAAGAATTTATTTCTGAATCTGATTCTGCACACACAGAATGCAGAAATCTGCAGAAGAATAAAAAAAAATTCCCTGGAAAAAATAAAATAAAATAAAAAATACTACAATTGTCTCAAATATAAGAACTGGCCCTGGAACAATTATAAAAAATACATTAGCTGTCACTGATTGTATTTAAGGTAATGACACATAGCTGACTGAAGCCCTCAACTGTACTTTCCAAAAGATCAGATCAAAGTTATTAGAATAGCTAAGCTTTGCTTAGTTTCCCACCTCCCTATGCTAGATTATAGTTAGATTGGACAAGCCTGTACAGCATTTAATAGATAGATGATAGATAGATAGATAGGTAATAGATATATAGAAATATATTATAGATCGATAGATATGATATTTATAGATAGATAGATAGATAGATAAATAGATAGATATAAAGATACATATATAAGGGATAAAAGTTTCCATTAGCTTACTAATGTGGCGAGTAGTGAAAGATTGTGAGTGAATGTTAACTCCTTCGCTAATGGGAATTTCCAAAATTGCCCAAAATACCAGAGAATTTTTAGCATATTTGCTATCACTCCATTTAAACAAAAATAGAGCCTTTTTTTATTTATTTACCTGTCAAAACTATATTTTTTTTTAAGTAGAAAAAAGCACCCTTCCATTTTTGCTTTTAATCTTAGCTGAGAGCTTACTAGTGAATGCAGGGCTTTCTCTGTGCGTTGTATTAATTTGTTTTGTAATTTTCCCTATGGTTCTTGCACCCAGACCTGTCTGGGGTTAACTGTCTGTGACTCTTAGGACAGCACAGCTTCCTGTGAGTGCAAGTGAGCACCCAGGGCTGAGCATGTTGCAGGGTCATGGGATGTGTACCTGGTCCGGTCTGAGAGTGCAGTCCCCTTCCGTGTTTTGTATATCTCTGGGGTGATTACATAAGCCTGTGCACCCTTCACTTGTTTCCAGTTTGTTGGATTGAGAGCTTGCATTGTGTGGCTGTTTTAGGGTCCCTTGTTTTTGGAAGGGACCTTGACGTGGTACCTGGGCTTCTCCCATTTGGCCAAATGCAGTAACTAACCCTTCTATTTTTGCTTTTAATCTTAGCTGAGAGCTTGAAAGTGAGTGCTGGACTTTCTCTGTGGGTTGTATTAATTTGTTTTGTAATTTTCCCTATGGTTCTTGCACCCAGACCTGTTTGGGGTTAACTGTCTGTGACTCTGGGGACAGCACAGCTTCCTGTGAGTGCCAGTGAGCACCCAGGGCTGAGCATGTTGCAGGGTCATGGGATATGTACCGGTCCTGTTTGAGAGTGCAGTCCCCTTCTGTGTTTTGTATATGTCTGGGGTGATTACATAAGCCTGTGCACCCTTCACTTGTTACCAGTTTGTCGGAAAAAGATCTTTCATTGTGTGGCTGTTTTAGGGTCCCAGGTTTTTGGAAGGGACCTTGAAGTGGTACTTGGGCTTGTACCATTTTGCCAAATGCAGAAACTAACCCTTCCATTTTTGCTTTTAATCTTAGCTTAGAGCTTGTAAGTGAGTGCTGAACTTTCTCTGTGTGCTGTATTTATTTGTTTTATAATTTTCCCTATGGTTCTTGCACCCAGACCTATCTGGGGTTAACTGCCTGTGACTCTGGGGACAGCACAGCTTCCAGTGAGCACCAGTGAGCACCCAGGGCTGAGCATGTTGCAGGGTCATGGGATTTGTACCCGGTCCAGTCTGAGAGTGCAGTCCCCTTCCAAGTTTTGTATATGCCTGGGGTAATTGCATAAGCCTGTGCACCCTTCACTTGTTACCAGTTTGATGGATTAAGAGCTTGCACTGCGTGGCTGTTTTAGGGTCCCAGGTTTTTGGAAGGGACCTTGACGTGGTACCTGGGCTTGTCCCATTTGGCCAAATGCGGTAACTAACCCTTCCATTTTTGCTTTTAATCTTAGCTGAGAGCTTGTACGTGAGTGCTGGACTTTCTCTGTGTGTTGTATTAATTTGTTTTGTAATTTTCCCTATCGTTCTTGCACCCAGACCTGTCTGGGGTTAACTACCTGTGACTCTGGGGACAGTACAGCTTCCTGTGAGTGTCAGTGAGCACCCAGGGCTGAGCATGTTGCAGGGTCATGGGATGTGTATCCGGTCCGGTCTGAGAGTGCAGTCCCCTTCCGTGCTTTGTATATTTATATATAGTTTTTTTTCTCCAGTGAAGTGATCCTTCTTAAACCTTCTACCTCCCTAATCCCCACAAATAGCTCTCTAACCCCCCCACCTGTACACCTTGGGGTCAATGTATTAATGTGCGAGCAGACTTGATACGATGTATCGTATCATGTCTGCTGCACATTGATAAATGCCGACAGCATACGCTGTCGGCATTTATCATTGCCCCAGCAGTTCTTGTGAACTACTGGTGCAATGCCGCTCCCTGCAGATTCACAGCCAATTGGCCGCTAGCAGGTGGTGTCAGTCAACCTGATCGTATTCGATCGGGTTGATTTCTGTCTGCTGTCTGAGAGCAGGTGGACAGGTTATGGAGCAGTGGTCTTTAGAGTGCTGCTTCATAATTTCTGTTTCCGTTGAGCCTGAACAGAGCTAGATAAATTGACCCCTTTATCTCAATATTATAATTTGTCCAATGGCCTTGCTATTTTTTTGGGTGATGCGCCCAAGTATACTTTTAACTAACACTCCTTGCTCATTAAAAATACTCCATATTTTTACTCTGAAGTTCTTGTTCTAAGCATACTGTGTGAAATGGTGTGATTATGATACGTAATTTGTTTAACCCCATATTCTGTAACCATTGTCTATAAAAGTCTGTGATGCCTTATAATAAACAGAACAGTGATTGGACTTTACTTGCTGGCTGTCTAAATTCTGTTAACCGAGATATCTCATCAAGTGACCTATTCAGTTCCAGGTGAAGGTGTAGAATACTGCTAAGTGTCAAGTGATACCCCCCGCTTAAAAGATAACGTCTAACAATTATGGTGTCAGAACGTGGGATTCACACTGGTAGATAAGTGTTTTTATTCTGCTTTTTCCTCTGTGAATCTGAACCCAAAGTCTGGCTGGCGTTAAGGGAAAATAATAAGGGGTTAAAGTCCCCTGGTCAGGTTTGAGTCCTGCCATTAAGCGTGGGTTTGAGTCCTAGCGAAAGATATAGCTCAAGTTTGAGTCTGGCACTATTTTTAAAGGGTTAATAGTTTTGTCTGCAAGTTTGAGTCTTATACTGTGATAACTACTTCTGCAAGTTAAAGTATTGCATGGTATTTCAAGGGTTAAAGTCCCTTATATATGCATATAGTATAGTTTACTTTAAAGATCACTGGAGCTGAATGGTTACTTGATGCTTGTTGCTTAATTGCTTATTCCATTGCTAATTTTATTGTGTTGTGATTGTGGTTTGGTGATAAGTGTTGTAGCTGCTTGTTGCATACTGTGCTCATGGAAAAAATTCCTGACTCCCTGTACATAATGTTGTAATGTGACATAACAGGATGTATCTTAAAAAATAGTTTGGTATGTGAAAACCCTTTCTGTTTGTTGTATGGTCTTTGCAGTATCGTAACTGAGATTCTGTGTATTTTCTCTGTAACAAGTGTTTGTCTTTCTGATGTTTCACTGTGTCCCGTGTTATGTGTAAAAGGTTTACTCCCCACTAAATATATGAGGATTTATTATCCTGTCTAAAAATAATCTGTTTACATCTCAATTTGTTGGCAAATGGCCATTCTTAGCAAGTTTGGACAATTTTAGATACATTTTAAATTTGGTGGAGAGTTCATCTTATCGTATTTCTAATGTCCCTGATATGTTTGAAATATGTTTTCCTTAAAGAGATAGAACGTTAATATGTTTTCTGTTTCTTTAAAAGTTTGCTGTATGTTATAATTGTTGAATGTTAGGAGTGAATTTACGGTATGCAAGTTGAGATAAGCTTGTGTGTGTATCGCTGCAAAAGTTGACCTTGGTGCTTTTTTTAAATCTGTATGTTTCTGACTGGTAATTATTCAGGCTAGAACTGTATCATTATTTCTTAGCTAAGAAACCTGTTTGAGGCATATAAAATATATTGTTTTTTCAAGTGAAATAGCTAAGGAATTTGTAACTGTGATGATGGGCGTGATTTTAAATACAAAGAGAGTTTTTTTTCTGGCAAGTTAATAATAGGTTGATTTAAGTCACCACCTGCAATGATCTGGCATCTGCCTCTATACGGAACCGGAGCACAATGCCTGAAACTCAGGAACTCCAGATCTTAAATTAAATTTTACAGCCGAAACTGCTGGAGCTTCCTGCAGCTCAAATGTATATTTACATTATGTGGTATTATGAGCTTCCTACAGCATGACATATATTTATGTCCAAATGAGTTAAGGGGTTAAATAAACATCAACTCACTATCGAAGGCTGGTTGTGTAGGGGCAGCATGAAGGTGGAGCTCGGTTGCAGTGTGGTGGCACTTAGAAGAAGTGTGGGTGATATGCAGAGGAAGATACATTGTTAACAGAAGTGCGGCTTATGTGAGATAAGTATGGCCCTGATCTGATGAATGATTTGAGGTCAGAGGCATAAAAAATGAGGAGATAGGAGGCCATATATAGAGAAGTAATAAATAAAAAGAGAGAATCGCTCAACCTGGGAATAAACAATAGCATAATAGCTTGTTCTATGGCTAGTTACCACCCAAGAAGCAGCCTCTTTTTGCTCAACCTGTGCTTTTCACAGAGAAGAACTTTCCTGAAGCATATCAGTCTGATCCTGACTTTACAGTAAAGTCCAGCCCTGAAATACCATTCTATCCCTCTCTGAACAAGAGAAACAGCAAAACCCCAGACGTACATTTCGGCCTATTGTGGGCCTCATCAGTGAGGTGCAGCCATATCCTTCTAGGCACACTGAGCAACGGGTCCATGTCTGGATTCTCGCATCACACTTAGGGATTATGTGAGGGGTTAAAGTGATCCAGTACAGTTTTTTTTATCACATTTGCTCCTTTGTGATTCTTTTTTTTTCTGAGAGTGAGACATGTTTATCAGGCAGCTAGGGGCACGAATAAATTTAGAACTAGCAAAGTAAAACAGACACTATGCTAGTAAGGTTTTAAAGCCAAGTAGCAACCCCTCTGTATAGCCTTCAAGGTGTCAGACGCATAAAAAAAATCCCCTGAGTTTAGGTACATTAGTGCCGAAAGGATCCCTTACTCCTCTCCCCCACAAGCATTGCTTTAGGTGTCCATGTTGCTTTCACACAAACAGAGATCAACAGAGGCAAAGGGTCATTAGTGTTAACATAGGTGGATGGAGGTTTATGACTGAAGATTCCCTAGGGCCTGGTATACCTTGGAGAGTTTTGTGACAATTAAGTCCAGTGACCTCACGTAATGGCCCTAAATAATAGATGCTCAGGTTTAATAAAGGCAGAAGGCCACGTAGACCAAAACAGAAAAGTATCTTTCCAATGGGATGATTAATGCCCCTTATAAAGAAATTGGGGGGTTCCCTCTTCTTTGCCACTCCACTCACTGCTTTAGGCAACTGTTACTTGTTTTTATCGTCTTTTATTGCTCTTGAAAAAGACGCTTAAGCGTTGAAACGCGTAGAGCTACAATAAACCATCTTTTATCTTACTACTTGGCAATTATTTCGCTGTGACGAGCCGGACTTGCTATTTTGGATAAGTAAGTTACTACTTGTTTCTTCAATTTAAAGTTTCATTTTACTGCTGATGAGGTTCCAATCCTTTTCCAGCCCCTTGTTGAAAACCTCCTTGTTGTTGCCTTTGGAGAGGGACATATTACAGAGGGATATACCATAGAAGCAGGACTCACGTTACTTAAGGAGTGAGTATATTGCACATTATTGCAACAGATTTTAACTTGCACATCAAGTCAATTTCTATCTATTATCAGAAACTTATCATTCTGCAAGACCAGCGCCATCCATTTCGTTTTGTCTATTGCTTATACAGTCCTTGGGGAGAGACTGAGGAAGGGCAGCGGTCACTTTATTTAACAAGGAGAGTATTGTTTTTAGTACATTGTGTTGAGCATATTCTTTGTTAACATCTATTTGTTTGCTACACACATTTTTGCACAGTTGACCAGAGTGTGTGCCTGGGAGGCCACCTGTCTTATCAAACTGCAAGGTGCAATGGCGTGTTTAGAATAATCAATATGGCCACCGGATGAAATCTGGAGCAACTATCCCCAGCAGGGAAAACTTGTGGTCGCCTTAATGGCTTGTGAAGCTTCCCTCTGACTCCTCTCCTCACTCATCACTCCGGTAGACTTGCGGTGTAGACATGCACCTCTCAGACCGACTGCTCCTGCAGAGAGATTGGCGTGGCGTGCTGGCTCCAAGATGGCCACTGGAGCTCCTCCTGAAGGTCTGTACACAGCATGTACTGAGTTTGGAGCCTGAGCACCTCAAAATTAGCAGTGGCAGCCTGCGATTCTGTCCCAAGGGTTCCCGGAATGATCCGGTGCTGCCAAAGTGGATCTGCCTCAATAGTAAATGGGTATATGAGAACACCGCTCGGAGCTGTTACAAAGTGCGTGTGTTCCCTAACCCGGCTGGCTCCACCCTGCCAAGTTTTTTGATATTGTTAATGACATCATTAAGGACATAACTGGTGACGTCCCCTATGATACATATTACCATCTGTGCAATCTTTTCACTTTCTCTTACATTTTCTGGTTACATTTTAATTTCCTCTTCTTATCTACCTATCCCTCATCCACACTCACCCTTTCAATCCAAGTAACCCTCATGCACTAGCTTCTGTTCATTCTTTAAGCCCTCCTCAAACAAAGCCTCCTCCTTAACCTCTCTTCCCAACTCCCTGCCAGATGACTCCTGCTCACCCTTCAGCACTGTACTAAACACATTTCTGTAGTGTAATTACCTATAATTTTACAAAAGTTAATAATTTCCACTAGTGATGTGAGCGATGATGTCATCAACAATTTCATGTGCAATGTCATCGGTGATGTCATTGATGAAGCCATGCAATGCTCCCAAGGGGGGAGTGGGGACAATTTAAATGAGTAATTCTTTTGCTCCTAAATGTTTGATAGAAAACTCAAACTCTGGCATTAATGCCGGACAGATAGCTCAGCATGCTAAGGCACTGTGGCTGAACTGTGTAGCAACCCCAGGGTTGCAGGTTTGACACCCGGCGAGGTCCACTCATCCTTCCGAGGTTGATAAAATGATCACCGCGTTGAGAATGTGCTAAAGAAGAAACACTCTACTGAGCATGCCAAGGGGCTGCATACCTGACAAAGTGTACTGCACTGTGGATTGATAAAAACAAAAGCTAATTTGTATGAAACTACTTTAAAGTTGTAAACTTAAAACTATCAAAGGCCATGCCCACAAATCCCAATTTGTATGTCTTTGTGTGTGTGTGTGTGTGTGTGTGTTTATATGTGTATGTGTGTGTTTGAATGTACAGTATGTGTATGTGTTTGTGTTTATCTGTGTGTTTGTATGTACAGTGTGTGTTTTTGTGTGTGTATATATATGTGTTTATCTGTGTGTGTGTTTGTATGTACAGTGTGTTTGTATGTACAGTGTGTGTGTGTTTATCTGTGTGTGTTTTTGTGTGTGTATATATGTGTGTGTGTGTAAAAGTATTTTCATTTATTGTTTGTCATATTACAATCTCTAAAAAAAAAAAAAGATCACATAATATCAATTTTTCATAAAAGCTAAAATGTTGGATTAAACATGGGTATTTTGTCAAACTGTCATGTGATGGAAGTTTCATGGTCAGCGGCGTTTACTTAAGCCTCAGTGCACATACTATTAAAATATTTCAGGTATGAAGTTAACATTTCTGCAAACATGTTTTCTGCTCTTGGGTTATCACAGTGATTGATATTGAACATCCCGTAGAAGAAATTCATTTTATGACATAGGAAAATGCGCAAAAGTAACACAGTCAAGTGTGAAGATCATTCTGTATAAAGGTCATTTTGCTCTTTCAGATTTGCTATATTTTCTTTTTTTGTTTTGATAATAGCACTGAATAGCACAATGACGTTCATTTAAAAGTATTAGTATTTGAACGAAAATCTTTAAAGGTTGTTGAAGTCAAGGTGCATAATATTTCCATTTTCTTTAGAACAAGTGCATTGTGTCAATAAATTGCTTCTTTATTGCCTTTGAATTTGTTGGAGGCATTAAAAGTTCTGAAGACTTTAACACACGTGATAAATATATTTTTTAAGCTTAAAACTCTATCTTTTTAAAGTCTGTGGTCCTGTGGACTTTAATAGGAACGTTTTGTTGTGTTCTATTTAAAGGGACATGAAACCAAAATGTTTGCCTTTCTTCTCATTTTTATACATTACCAACCTGGCTATAATGGCATTGAAATTATTTAGTGATGGTGCATAAGGTATTTCTTATGACCAAGTCCAGACACAAGGGAGTTTTTGAAATCAGGCACTGTACTTAATGACCCTAGACGCTATATATAGGTTCCAGTGTTGTTGTCCAATATGTGTGTGATTATCCTATTTACATTTATCATCTCTATTCCTGTTCTGGCCTCACAGATCACACTTATTTATTATGGTGTGAGCGGACATGATCCGATATAGCGTATTATGTCCGCTGCACATCGATAAATGCCAACAGCATACGCTGTTGGCATTTATCATTGCACCAGCAGTTCTTGTGAACTGCTAATGCAATGCCACCCCCTGCAGATTTGCGGCCAATTCGCGGTCAATCAACTAGATCATATTTGATCGGGTTGATTTCTGTCTGCCTATAGAAGTGGACAGGTTATGAGGCAGCGGTCTGCGCACGTGTGCCGCATTTGCATAATAAATATAAATGTTTTGTGAAGGATGCAGAGGGAGGGGGAATTTAATGTTGGGAAAGGGATATGGGAGAGGGAGGGAGATAGGGTATTGAGGGGGGGGCAGCTACACTACAGAAACGTTTTATTTAGAAATAAAGAAAAAATGCATTTTTCGGGGGGCAAACTGGGTACTGGCAGACAGCTGTCAGTACCCAAGATGGCGGCAAATAAGTAGGGGGGAGGGTTAGAGAGCTGTATGGGGGGGGGATCAGGGAGGTTGGGAGCTAAGGGGGGATCCAGCACTGCAGAATCAATATCTATCTATCTATCTATCTATCTATCTATCTATCTATCTATCTATCTATCTATCTATCTATATATATATATATATATATATATATATATATATATATATAAATGCTTTTTATTTTAGTACTGGCAGACTTTCTGCCAGTACTTAAGATGGCGGTGACAATTGTGAGGTGGGGGAGGGAAGAGAGCTGTTTGGCGGGGGGGGGGGGGGGTCAGGGAGGGATCTGGGGGTGGGATGTGTCAGGTGGGATGCTGAGCTCTACAATAAAGCTAAACCCTACATGCTACCTAATTAACCCCTTAACTGCTGGGCATAACACAAGTGTGGTCCGCAGCATCATTTAGTGTCCTTCAATTACCAAAAAGCAATGCCAAAGCCAAATATGTCTGCTATTTCTGAACAAAGGGGATCCCATAGAAGTATTTACAATTTGTGTCATAATTGCACAAACTGTTTGTAAATAATTTCAGTGAGAAGCCTAAAGTTTGTGAAAAAGTTAACAATTTTTTTAATTTGATCGCATTTGGCGGTGAAATGGTGGCATGAAATATACCAATATGGACCTAAATCAATACTTTGGGTTGTCTACTACACTACACTAAAGCTAAAATTAACCCTACAAGCTCCTTACAAGCTCCCAAATTAACTCCTTTACTGCTGGACATAATACACGTGTGGTGCGCCGTGGCATTTAGCGGCCTTCTAATTAACAAAAAGCAATACCAAAGCCATATATGTCTGCTATTTCTGAACAAAGGGGTTGCCATAGAAGCATTTACAACCATTTGTGCCATAATTGCACAAGCTGTTTGTAAATTATTTCAGTGAGAAACCTAAAGTTTGTGAAAAAGTTAGTAAAAAAGTTAACATTTTTTTTATTTGATCGTATTTAGCGGTGAAATGGTGGCATGAAATATACCAAAACGGGCCTAGATCAATCATTTGGGTTGTCTACTAAAAAAAAAAATATACATGTGAAGGGTTATTCAGGGATTCCTAACAGATATCAGTGTTACAATGTAACTATGGCTATTTTAAAAAAAAAAAAAATTGTTTTGAAATAGCAAAGTGCTACTTGTACTTATTGCCCTATAACTTGCAAAAGAACATGTAAATATTGGTTATTTCTAAACTCAGGACAAAATTTAGAAACTATTTAGCATAGGAGTTTTTTGGTGGTTGTAGATGTGTAACAGATATTGTGGGTCTAAGTTAGAAAAAGTTTTTCTTTTCTACATTATTTCATCATATTTTATAAAAAAAAATTATAGTAAATTATATGATATGATAAAAATTGTATCTTTAGAAAGTCTATTTAATGGCAAGAAAAACAGTATATAATATGTGTGGGTACAGTAAATGAGTAAGAGGAAAATTGCAGCTAAACACATACAATACAAAAATTTAAAAATAGCCCTGGTCCTTAAGGGTAAGAAAGTTGAAAAAGGGTCTAGTCACTAAGGGGTTAAACAATAAAAAAATTAAAGTAGGACTGCCCCTAGCCTATGACTGACCAGTTCCCTTTAGAAGATCCCTGCACACCAAATGGAACCACAAAAAAATTCTCCATGCAAGCACTTCCTTCTACATGATTCCCCCATAAAAGTAAAAACTTGCAGCTAGATTATGAGTTTTGAGCGCTATAGGGAAATTAACAAAAGCGGCGGTATTTCACCTCACTATAGAGCTGCTATTACAGGTTTTGAAAACCCCGGCTTGTGCGGGCGATATGCTGGCGTTGAGCTCCTTTCGTACCCACATACAAGCAGTGTTTCATCCTATTGGCTGATTTTATTTGGGGGGTTTGGTTGAAAAAAAGCAATAGATAGAGGCACCAATGGTTCAGATCAATAGTAATTTGTAAGCACTTATATCCAGTCATATACACAGGGTACTCACATGTATTAAAGGCAATCAGTTATGCCTTTAGAGACAGGCTGGATTTCTACAGCAATCCAGCTGGCTGATCCAGGAGATAAGGGCAGTATATTGGTGTAAACAATTCACACCCTAGATGTAGCGTAGCAGTAAACCATACGCAGCACTCAGAGTGGATGAAGATAAAAACAAATTTATTTAAAAGTATATAAAAATTTATAAAAATTTACCACCCATCTCAGTGCCAAACAAAGTATAGTGGAGAAACAGTGTGACGCGTTTCTCAGATAAACTGTTTCCTCAGGCATGTTTCTCATCAGTACTTTACATCCTTATATAGGGCTTCGCTACTACAAACACCAAACACCCCACCCCTAGCAATGATAACAACAAGGACCAATCACAGACCGTCATTTGGACAACACCCACTCTGCTGCAATAATAATCGAATAAAATTTTACTAAAAACATTGTTATAAGTAAAGTATGTAGAGGTGTTCGAAATTTCTTTCATTATTTATGTATATATTAATGTATAATGCATGTCACATAATTCCTATGGTTATAAAATTTAAAATTATCTTGAGCCATAAATGCTATCACCTGATTGGATGCTGAAACCATCCATCAATATTTCTAGGGCTAATCGTCTATACGACTATCTGATAAGCCCAAAGTGCCATCAATCAACTATTGTGCGCGGCAAAACTAAACTGTACTCTATATCCAATCAACTTCTGAGCTAGCTACCAATGGGTATCCCGTTATCGGACAACACCTCTTTCCATACTTGTATTCGCCTATGTTATGGCCCTCCTGATGTAAACAAAAGCTCCTATTGGTCCTCATGCAGGATGACGACAATACCGTCACGACTATCTGATATGTCCCAAGTGCCGTCAATCCACTATTGTGCCCGGCAAAACTAAACTGGACTCTATATCCAATGAACTTCTGAGCTAGCTACCAATGGGTATCCCGTTATCGGACAACACCTCTCTCCATACTTGTATTCATCTATGTTATGGCCCTCCTGATGTAAACAAAAGCTCCTATTGGTCCTCATGCCGGATGACGACAATACCGTCACCATGACGGGAAACAAAATAAACATACAAGGCACTTGTCAGTGCACTACTGCACTACGTACTCCTCATCTGTAATCGTATTGCTAACTAGCTTAAAGACACAAGTGTTCTGCACATTCTACTTTTCACTGAGTTTTTTCAATTGCGCTATAAAATTATTGTATTCCCCTGTTATTAACTTTTTGGCCACTTTTCACTGTGCGCAATAGACTTGCGGGTAAGGTGGCCATATTTGTAAAAGATTAGATCATTATCTATAAATATCAACAATAGATCATTATCTGGACATATCTATTTGATATTAACCTAAGTATGATAGTTATAATATGAGTGAGACCCATAATGAAACTAATTGAAAGACTATTATTATTCCAAGTTATTCCCTTTATTAAGTGTGGGTGGTGGGTTTTACTTTTGGGGGGTGTTTGTATTTTTTTTACAGGTAAAAGGGCTGATTTGTTTGGGGCAATGCCCCACAAAAGGCCCTTTTAAGGGCTATTGGCAGTTTAGTTTAGGCTAGGGTTTTTTTTTATTTTTGGGGGGCTTTTTTATTTTGATAGGGCTATTAGATTAGGATTAATTTGTTTTTATTTTTGATCATTTTGTTTTTTTTATTTTGTGTAATTTAGTGTTTATTTTTTTTTTGTAATTTAGATAATTGTATTTGATTAATTAAATTTTGTATTTATTTTAACTAGATAGTTAGTAAATAGTTAATAACTATTTACTAACTAGTCTACCTAGTTAAAATAAATACAAACTTACCTGTGAAATAAAAAAAAAAAACATACGCCTAGATTTAGAGTTCTGCTTTAGCCGTCAAAACCAGCGTTAAGGGGTCCTAATGCTGCTTTTTACCGCCCACTGGCATTTAGAGTCAGTCAGGAAAGGGTCTAACGCTCACTTTCCAGCCCCGACTTTTCCATACCGCAGATCCCCTTACGCCAATTGCGTACCCTATCTTTTCAATGGGATCTTCCTAACGCTGGTATTTAGAGTCTTGGCTGAAGTGAGCGGTAGACCCTTTACCGACAAGACTCCAGCCGCAGAAAAAAGTCAGGAGTTAAGAGCTTTATGGGCTAACGACGGTTTATAAAGCTCTTAACTACTGTGCTCTAAAGTACACTAACACCCATAAACTACCTATGTACCCCTAAACTGAGGTCCCCCCACATTGCCGCCAATCTAATAAATTTTTTTAACCACTAATCTGTCGACCGGACACCGCCGCCACCTACATTATCCCTATAAACCCCTAATCTGCTAAAATAGCTACAATATAATTATTCGTTATATTGTAGCTATATTAAGGTTTATTTTACAGGTAAGTATTTAGCTTTAAATATAATTCATTTATTTAATAAGAGTTAATTTATTTTATTAGATTAAAATTATATTTAACTTAGGGGGGTGTTAGGGTTAGATTTAGCTTTAGGGGTTAATACATTTATTAGAGTAGCGACGAGGTCCGGTCAGCAGATTATGGGTTAATACTTGAAGTTAGGTGTCGGCGATGTTAGGGAGGGCAGATTAGGGGTTAATACTATTTATTATAGGGTTTGCGAGGCGGGAGTGAGGCGGTTTAGGGGTTAATACATTTATTATAGTGGTGGCGAGGTCCGGTCAGCAGATTAGGGGTTAATAAGTGTAGGTAAGGTAGCGGCGACGTTGGGGGGGCAGATTAGGGGTTAATAAATATAATATCAGGGTTGGTGGTGTTAGGGACAGCAGATTAGGGGTACAAAGGTATAATGTAGGTGGCGGCGGTGTACGGAGCAGCAGATTAGGGGTTAATAATAATATGCAGGGGTCAGCGATAGCGGGGGTGGCAGATTAGGGGTTAATAAGTTAAGGTTAGGGGTGTTTAGACTCTGGGTTCATGTTAGGGTGTTAGGTGTAGACTTAGAAAGTGTTTCCCCATAGGAAACAATGGGGCTGCGTTAGGAGCTTGGCGCTGCGTTAGGAACTTAACGCTGCTTTTTTGCAGGTGTTAGGTTTTTTTGCAGCTCAAACTGCCCCATTGTTTCCTATAAGGGAATCGTGCACAAGCACGTTTTTCAAGCTGGCCGCTACCGTAAGCAACGCTGGTATTGGGAGTTGAAGTGGCAGTAAATTATGCTCTACGCTCCCTTTTTGGAGCCTAACGCAGCCCTTCAGAGAACTCTAAATACCAGCGTTATTTAAAAGGTGCGGGGGAAATAAAACACGAGTAGCTAACGCACACCTTTGGCCGCAAAACTCTAAATCTAGCCGTAAGCTAGCTACAATGTTATTAGTTACTATTAGTTATTTTGTAGCTAGCTTAGGTTTTATTTTACAGGTAAGTTTGTATTTAGTTTTAAATAGGTTATTGAGGTAATAATTTTAAGTTTTATTTAGATTTATTTTAATTATATTTAAGTTAGGGGGTGTTACGGTTACATTAGGGTTAGACTTAGGCTTAGGGTTACGTTAGGGTTAGGTTTAGGGGTTAATATATTTATGTAGTGATGCGGGAGGGCAGCGGTTTAGGGGTTAATAGGTTTATTATAGCGGCAGTGTGGGCCGACGATGTAGGGGAGCAGCGGAATAAGGGTTAATACATGTTTTAAGTGGCAGCAAAGTCGGGAGTGGCAGATTAGGGGTTAATTAATTTATTATAGTGTTTGCGATGCGGGGCGGGCCTCAGTTTAGGGGTTACTAGGTAGTTTTTGGATGTTAGTTTACTTTTTAACACTTTAGTTATGAGTTTTATGCTACAGCTTTGTAACGTAAAACTCATAACTAATGACTTTAGATGGCGGTACGGATCTTGTCAGTATAGGGTGTTCCGCTCACTTTTTGGCCTCACAGCAAAACTTGTAATACCGGCGCTATGGGAGTAACATTGAAAAAGGACTTTTTAAAAAGTGCGGTACTGACATTGCGTGACGGCCAAAAAGGTATGCAGTACACCTATACCTACAAGGCTTGTAATAGCAGCGTTAGGGAAAAAGCAGCATTATGAAGCATAACGATGCTTTTTCACTCATATCGCCAAACTCGTAATCTAGCTGTTGCTAAGCAATCCACCATCACAAATTTCACCTAACAGTTAAAGGAAGAAGAAACCTTCAAACAGGACATGCAATATTTAAGTTTCCAATTGACTTCTATTATCAAATTTGCTTCATTCTCATTTTATTCTTTGTTGAAGAGATATCTGAATAGGTAGCCAGCACATGTCTGAAACACTAGATGGCAGGAAATAGTGCTGCCATCTAGTGGTCTTGCTAATGTATAACATTAGTATTACATGACAGGAAATAGTGCTGCCATCTAGTGGTCTTGATAATGTATAACATTAGTACTGATTGACAGGAAATAGTGCTGCCATCTAGTGCTCTTGCTAATGTATAACATTAGTACTACATGACAAGAAATAGTGCTGCCATCTAGTGCTCTTGCTAATGTATAACATTAGTACTACATGACAGGAAATAGTGCTGTCATCTAGTGCTCTTGCTAATGTATAACATTAGTACTACATGACAGGAAATAGTGCTGCCATCTAGTGCTCTTGCTAATGTATAACATTAGTACTACCTGACAGGAAATAGTGCTGCCATCTAGTGCTCTTGCTAATGTATAACATTAGTACTACATGACAGGAAATAGTGCTGCCATCTAGTGCTCTTGCTAATGTATAACATTAGTACTACATGACAGGAAATAGTGCTGCCATCTAGTGCTCTTGCTAATGTATAACATTAGCACTACATAACAGGAAATAGTGCTGCCATCTAGTGCTCTTGCTAATGTATAACATTAGTACTACATGACAGGAAATATATGCTGCCATCTAGTGCTCTTGCTAATGTATAACATTAGTACTACATGACAGGAAATAGTGCTGCCCTCTAGTGCTCTTGCTAATGTATAACATTAGTACTACATGACAGCAAATAGTGCTGCCATCTAGTGCTCTTGCTAATGTATAACATTAGTACTACATGACAGGAAATAGTGCTGCCATCTAGTGCTCTTGCTAATGTATAACATTAGTACTACATGACAGGAAATAGTGCTGCCATCTAGTGCTCTTGCTAATGTATAACATTAGTACTACATAACAGGAAATATTGCTGCCATCTAGTGCTCTTGCTAATGTATAACATTAGTACTACATGACAGGAAATAGTTCAGTCATCTAGTGCTCTTGCTAATGTATAACATTAGCACTACATGACAAGAAATAGTGCTGCCATCTAGTGCACTTGCTAATGTATAACATTAGTACTACATGACAGGAAATAGTGCTGTCATCTAGTGCTCTTGCTAATGTATAACATTAGTACTACATGACAGGAAATAGTGCTGCCATCTAGTGCTCTTGCTAATGTATAACATTAGCACTACATAACAGGAAATAGTGCTGCCATCTAGTGCTCTTGCTAATGTATAACATTAGTACTACATGACAGGAAATAGTGCTGCCATCTAGTGCTCTTGCTAATGTATAACATTAGCACTACATAACAGGAAATAGTGCTGCCATCTAGTGCTCTTGCTAATGTATAACATTAGCACTGCATGACAGGAAATAGTGCTGCCATCTAGTGCTCTTGCTAATGTATAACATTAGCACTGCATGACAGGAAATAGTGCTGCCATCTAGTGCTCTTGCTAATGTATAACATTAGTACTACATGACAGGAAATAGTGCTGCCATCTAGTGCTCATGCTAATGTATAAGATTAGTACTACACAACAGGAAATAGTGCTGCCATCTAGTGCTCTTGCTAATGTATAACATTAGCACTGCATGACAGGAAATAGTGCTGCCATCTAGTGCTCTTGCTAATGTATAACATTAGCACTGCATGACAGGAAATAGTGCTGCCATCTAGTGCTCTTGCTAATGTATAACATTAGCACTATATGACAGGAAATAGTGCTGCCATCTAGTGCACTTGCTAATGTATAACATTAGTACTACACAACAGGAAATAGTGCTGCCATCTAGTGCTCTTGCTAATGTATAACATTAGTACTACATGACAGGAAATAGTGCTGCCATCTAGTGCTCTTGCTAATGTATAACATTCTTACAAAACTGCTGCCATATAGTGCTGCAGACACGTGCACGCTCCTGAGCTTATATTCCTGCTTTTTAAAAAAAAGGTTAATAAGAAAGCAAAGAAAATGTGATAATACAAACAAAATGGAAAGTTGTTTAAAATTGTTTGTTTTATCTAAATCATGAAAGAAAACATTTGGGTTATATGTCCCTTCAACCCTTCACTAACCTAAGACCACCAAACTATAAAAGAAAAAGTCCTTAAAGGGACACTGAACCCACATTTTCAGATAGAGCATGACATTTTAAGCAACTTTCTAATTTACTCCTATTATCAAATGTTCTTCATTCTCTTGGTATCTTTATTTGAAATGCAAGAATGTAAGTTTAGATACCGCCCCATTTTTTGTGAACAACCTGGGTTGTTCTTGCTGATTGGTGGATAAATTAATCCTAGCAATAAAAAAGTGCTGTCCAGAGTACTAAACCGAAAAACGAAAGCTTAGATGCCTTCTTTTTCAAATAAGGATAGCAAGAGAACGAAGAAAAATGATAATAGGAGTAAATTAGAAAGTTGCTTAAAATTGCATGCTCTATCTGAATCATGAAATAAAAACATTGGGTTCAGTGTCCCTTTAATCAAAAATAATGTGTAGGACCCAGTTTTGCCCAGTGTTCTCTTCTTTTTTTTTTTTGTTTTAATAATTTTTTATTGAGGTTAAGTATGTAATATAACAGACAAATTATATCACAGATGTCAGATACAAATACAAAGAACATATCTATCGTATTGACACAATATACAATTAAATCTGTTGCGTCGCATTTATGCAAAATATACTTGAAATAAACCTCACATTTTCTGTTATTTCTTTGACTATTTAATGGTGTAAAAAGAATAAACAAGTAGTGATTTACACTGTATATCATACAAAGAATATAAACTTTTTTTCAGCTTTTTAAACTTTGGAAACCCAGAATAATATAATAGACAAACAGCAAAATGTGACTTAAAATCTATAGAAACCAAAAATGTTAAACTAGGAAGTACCTAAGCCACCTGATTCTGGGTAGTTAGAAAGATATTAATTTTAAGTGCGGTATGTTTCAAGGGAAACCGCGCAAGTATGTTCTTGCTTAATATATATATATATATATATATATATATATATATAGTATTTATATATATATATATATATATATATAAATGCACACATATGTTCACATAGATGTATATAGATATGTGGGGGGTGGAAAATGATCATGTATTTTCTTATTTGGGAATAGGAACCTTTGAATACATAACTTCGGTGTAGATGCTCTCATAGTAAGTTAAAGTAGTGGAACATAGAGGAGATTGGTATATATGTATATATGTATACCTATAGGACAACACTATTTAGCAATTAATGAATATCAAACTAAAAGAGACCAGTGTAATAAGAGTCAGGTTATAGTAATAAAATCCGGCTACATACCCCTGCTGGTTCCGTAAGAGAACATAGCTTACATAAACAGTAACCAGCAAACCATTATAACCATCTTGAAGTCTACTGCGGAAATAATAGATTATAAAAGCAGCAGTGAAGCAATAAAGGGCTCTTAATTAAAACCTCACTGCAAATATATAAGTAGATGAGAAAGAACCAGTCCAAGCATCAGACTCTCTGAGCGCCATGTATAACGGATAAGTAGCAAAATGAGTCTTAAGCCTACCAAACAGGAAATATTTTGAGGAAGTCAGGTATAACCTAATTTGGTTAGGATATATAGAAAAGTAGTTTTTCCCCCCACGCTCCATTATTCACATTTTCAAATTCCTTATAATTATAGTTACATTTGCAATGATGGTATACTCTTCATGTGTATAGGCCAACCTTGAACTATTACTAATCCATCCTACCAAAATTGTAGTGAGAAGAAATTTAACCATCTATAATTCTACAATATTATAGCTCAGGTATGGAACCTATACTCAAGCAGCAACTTGTTCAAACATATAAGCAAATAGATAGTTATATGTTATATACTACAAATATATTGGTAGTAACTAAGGCTATGTGTCTTAGGGCTAGGTGGCTTTCCATTTGAAGTAGATATCATCTGAGAAGCAGGAGGGCAATAACCAATAAAATAAAATAACTATAAATTGGGACGTGAGATACAGGGTAATGCACCCTCTCAATGTGAAATGTAAATATTCAAGGAGAAATAAGCTGCTGTGACAAAGTAAAGAGAAAATACTACAATCAGTCATACGAATATGCAAAATACGAGTAAACAGCTATATGATATTGATAAGCACATTTAGAGGTAGGCAAATTGAATTCCAGAGTTGGTTGACCCAAATATGACTGCCTATATTTTAAAATTGAGGTGACAGCTTGGGGTGGGAATGCTGTAACATGACCCTTCATGTAATATAGTTATCTAATAGATATGGGGAACATCAAAATACTAGGTGAGAGAATATAGAAAAAACATGGTAATCCTGAATATGCCCATGTGTCCTTGTAAGACATGAATTGGACAAGTGACTATAGCTAAAAGGGGAGGTAGCCTAGCATGTTCGGCAAGTTTAACACACATAACTGAGAGAGAACAGTGATATAAAACATAGGATACTTAAAGGGACACTGAACCCAAATTTTTTCTTTCATGATTCAAATAGAGCATGCAATTTTAAGCAACTTTATAATTTGCTTCTATTATCAATTTTTCTTCATTCTCTTGCTATCTTTATTTGAAAAAGAAGGCATCTAAGCTAAGGAGCCAGCTTTTTTTGGTTCAGACCATGGACAGCACTTGTTTATTGTTGCTGTCCAATCAGCAAGGACAACCCAGGTTGTTCATCAAAAATGGGCCGGCATCTAAACTTACATTCTTGCTTTTCAAATAAACATACCAAGAGAATGAAGAAAATGTGATAATAGGAGTAAACTAGAAAGTTGCTTATAATTGCATGCTCTATCTGAATCACAAAAGAAAAAAATTGGTTTCTGTGTCCCTTTAACTGTTAAAAGAGCCCAAAGAAACTGAACTCATTTGTGTGTACTCAAACATTTAGCAAATAAATCAAACAGAAACACACTCATGTAACGGTAGAGTTGTCGTTATAAACCAACAGGGCTATAATTGTACTGAAACATAACTGCAACTGTAGTATTATTAGAAGAGAGTCCCAGGGGCACTAAAAATAAATCCCCCATTCACTAGAAAGTACCTTGTTTGACTAACCGATTCCATCTACGTTGTGGAAGCAGAGAGAGGAACATTCAGCATGAAATGAGTTCAGCAATTCACGCAGGTAATCTCTAATGACGACTGCCAAACTAACCATCCCGCTCTTTGCTTTAGAGTGCGATAAAAATACATTGGTAATCTCGGCTGAACTGCGGTGTAACTTAGTGATCCTAAACAAAAGTTCTGCATCACCAGAGTATTAAGCCCTCAACCGCAATGATTCCTTGACACTCCTGAGGTTGTCATAAGAGGTATGAGTTGGCTGTGTAATCAGCAACAAAGCACCGTGATCTGCAGAGTAGTTTCGTTCCTTATCACCCCTGGGGAATAGGATCATGTAGTGCTTCTCCTCTTCTGTAGGCAGAGTTAGTTTGTTGGAGGGATCCAATATGGCCGCTCCAGCTCTGAGAAATAGGTATGGCCGCGTGTCCACTATTTTGTATACTAGGTTTGGTACATCCAGGACAAGAGCCTGTATACATTACTTGTCTTCTACCTGTAAATTGACATCATTGCACTTTGTTGTGTCTGCAAGAGCCTCACCCAGTATCTGTGCTAGGCTTTAGAAATGGTCTTGGAGGAGCCTAGCCAACTCAGATTTCCACATATCAGAGGCCGCCTCCATGAGTATGGTTTTGTCAAATTTGCCAGATAGGAATAAGTGGTCAGTCTAATGCCTATGGGGTATTAGATATAAGATTAATTTCATTCTGCCAGGAAATGACTTATATGCAATATTTGGCAATTTCCCTTCAAACAGAAAGTGAAAATCTACCTTTTCATTGCAGAATATGGCTAACAAGGATGATTTGCAAATTTTATTTTTCTTCTTATCTTGAATATTAAAATAATTTATTCCACCTGCTTATAAACCACTTTGTAATTGTATAGTAAAAAAAAGTATTCTAGATTATCTTTGGATAAAGGGCCCCATTCTTGTAAATTATGCCTATTGCAAACACTTCATTTTTATTGTTTAGTGCTTTTGGTACTTTATAAGTAATAACAAATAACAGCAGGTTACTTAATGGAGCAGAGAGTGTCCAAAAATGTGTTTTAATCAACAATCTTTAGTACCAGCTGAGTTTTAAAAGTCTTCTCAATTTTATTTCAGAGGTGGTAATAAATATTTCTGAAGGGAACATAAAAACATAGAGTTTGAAACTAATTTATCATCAGAAGACACATAAAGTTCTCCCACATTTCTAAAATGTAGGATTAATTGTAAAAATAGATATTCTTTAATTTCTTTATTGTATTTTGAAGGTTTGTCCTATGAATCAAAATAAAAAAGTTGATAGTAGCATAAAACATAACATTTGTCAGATACTATGTCCGGAATGAGTCAGAATGGTAGTGTTGTATCACATGAAGGTGGAGCTGGGCAGGGGGGTAGTCTGGGTGGTAAAAAAGTAGAACTGGATAGAGCAATGGAAACGTAGGGAGTGGCCAGGGTACAAGGAAGAGCTCTCAAAGAGACCTAAGATCAAAAGCTTGTCAATCTGGAGAAAAATTCACACAAAATCATGAGGGTTTTTGAGAATTTAATATAATGTAGTTGTCTCTCTTTCACATCCAAATAAATAGCTCTCAAGCTAAGATTTGCCTTTCTAAATTTCTTTGAGGAACCTTACAGTACTGATGAGACCTTTTAGATCATCTCACCAGACCAGAAAACTTTAGACTATCAATCCCAAACCATGAAAATCACTCCTATTGAGGGCATTGATAGCTCTTTAAAGTAACTTACTGTCAGCTGTTTCTGCTTGTACTCAGATAACATACAATCTTATTAGCACTATAATTGTCATATATATTCATGTTGAATTTCTTTAAACAATTACAATTGTGGCAGCACTGTTTGAAGGGATTTCCCACTCATTTACTGCATATATGCCTTATATTCCAGTTCTGTTTAATCTAAATATCCCTTGTATTCCCTTTGGAAACAAATATTCAATTGCAAGCTTTGAAGGCAGAATTCACTGACAAATAGTCACACCTTGTTTTAATTTTTAAATTCACTGAAAAGCACCACAACATTATATACTATAAATTCATTTTGATAACTTACTGTAATAAACAGGTATTTGATGCATTTAACTTACAGAGCAGAACATGTAATATTAATTCAAATGCATACATTTTTAATGAAAGAGAAAATGGAACTTAACGTACATTTCCTTCACATGCACAGAAATCCTAATTATTTGATTCTAAGCTATTTCTAATTTTCTAGCAGCCAGTTCGTCTTGATAATTCTCACTATTATAACAATTTATGCCATTTGAATCTAGTCATGCATAAAATTACAGCCTTATTGTTGAAATGGAATAGACACCGCAGTGGTATCTAAGCAGGCTTTAATCACTTCACTTTATATCAAATTGTACTCCTGAAATGCACCATCATTTTTATTAGGACGCAATATGCTAATGGAAGGCAATCTGTGTTAATGTTAATAAAATTGTTAATACTGTATCTTATAATGCACAATCTTGCATAAAATGCCTGTTATTTACTTAGAAGCCCAGAAGTATTATCATAATCAGTCAACATATTATATTTTGAGTTCTCAGTGAATTTTTGAAGATGGTAGAGAAAAAAATAAATAAATCTGAATAGAACATAAAAATATATGTAGTAACTGTTTGTCTCCAGGGTTGCAATTATATTGATACAAACACTGCAGAAGTTCAGAAAGTTTTAGTTTTTTTATTAAACCTGATAGCTGTCAGACCTACCGCTGCGTAACCCAGCTGACAATGATTTTATAGTAATTGTCATGATTTCTAAAGTGTTTGAATAGCTCTAGCGCAGCAATTTAAAAACAAAGTTGTAAAATTAATAACAATGCTAGATTTTATGGGACTTTGTTGTATATTCAAATGGCTAGTTAATATATTTCACAGTCATTGATTGCTCTGCTCTCGACTCAAAGCCCACATTGACTGAATATTAATGAGATATTTGATAACCATACTATGCTTCTCTTCCACTAAATACATGTTTTATTTAATCATTGGATGGATTTCCACCTTTCTTTCTTTCTTTCTTTCTTTCTCTTTTTCTTTCTTCCTTCTTAAGGGTAGCAGAGTAAAATCAACCCGATTTTATCCAATCGGGATGATTGGCAGGCCCTTCACTTGCGGAATTGGTTGCACAAGATAAGGCAAGTGGCTGAACAAGCAATTGCTTGGGCAATGTTTAACACAGACAGAATTTTTTACTCTGTGGCCCCTATTTATCAAGGTCTGGTGGACCTGATCCGACAGTGCGGATAAGGTCCGCAAGATCTCGCTGAATATGGCAAGCAATATGCTTGCCGTATTCAGCATTGCACCAGCAGCTCACAAGAGCTGCTGGTGCAACGCCGCCCCCTGCAGACTCACAGCCAATAGGCCGCCAGCAGGGGGTGTCAATCAACCCGATCGTACTCGATCGGGTTGATTTCCGGTGATGTCTGTCCGCCTGCTCAGAGTAGGCGGACAGGTAAATGAGCAGCGGACTTTGTGACCGCTGCTTCTTAACTACTGTTTCTGGCGAGCCTGTACACTCGCCAGAAACACGGGGGATCAAGCTCCATTCGGAGCTTGATAAATATGCCCCTTTATCTCACTCTGCTTATTTGTCTTCTTCCCTTTTTTTTTTTTCCTCATTCTCTATTTAGTTTTTACTTTCTCTGTTTATCTCTCTCGTTCTTTAATCAGTCCAATTAAAATTACTACATGTGCAAATGATGGATGTGCATGTGCAAAAGATGCATGTGCAAATGATGGATGTGCATGTGCAAATGATCGATGTGCATGTGCAAAAGAGGCATGTGCAAATGATCGATGTGCATGTGCAAACAATATAAACTTGGGGTGCCTTGAAAATAAAAAATGTTTGAAGTTAAATCCTGCAATTCTCCATCTTGCTGAAGTTGAGATAGTAAATATAGTTCAGATTGAGCCCTGGGGCGCGATCCGATATAGATCGCAGTTTGCGGCGCAAGCGAGGGAACCCACGTCGCCCGCAGTTTCAGCTCGCAACTCGAGCCATCCAATATGCGGCGCCGTCACTTGCTAAAGTGGCGCAAGTCTCACAAACCAGCGATGTCCAGAAATCTGCGTAAGTACAGATTTTTGGAGTCGCCAGTGACTTGCGCCACATTAGAAACTGCCGGCGCCTATAAAACCTGACTAAAGTCTAAATCACCCTCACTGTCTAACACGCCTCCCTAACATAGCCCGACACGTCTAACACGCCTCCCTAACATAGCCCGACACGTCTAACCCTCTATCCGCTATCCCCCCTCACTATCCTAACAATAAAAAAGCTATTAACCCCTAAACCGCCGCTCCCGTACCCCGCCGCAACCTAATAAAGTTATTAACCCCTAAACCGTCGCTCCCGTACCCCGCCGCCAGCTATATTATATCTATAACCCCCTAAAGTGAGCCCCTAACACCGCCGCCATCTATATTAAAATTATTAACCCCTAATGTAAGCCCCTAACACCGCCGCCATCTCTATTAAAATGATTAACCCCTAATTTAATCTACCTACCCCGCCGCCAGCTATATTATCTATATTAACCCTAAGTATATTATAGTTAATATAGGTATTACATTATATATATTAACTATATTAACCCTAATTATATTAGGGTTAATATAGTTAATATAGTTACTATAGTATTTATATTAACTATATTAACTCTATCTAACCCTAACACCCCTAACTAAATTTATATTAAATTAATCTAATTCATTTATAAACTAAAATATTCCTATTTAAATCTAAATACTTACCTATAAAATAAACCCTAACTTAGCTACAATATAATTAATAATTACATTGTAGCTATGTTAGGGTTAATATTTATTTTACAGGTAAATTGTTAATTATTTTAACTAGGTATAATAGCTATTAAATAGTTATTAACTATTTAATATCTACCTAGTTAAAATAATTACCCAATTACCTGTAAAATAAATCCTAACCTAAGTTACAAATACACCTACACTATCAATAAATTTAATAAACTACAAACATCTATCTAAAAATACAATTAAATTAACTAAACTAAATTACAAAAAAAAACCCCCACTAAATTACAAAAAATAAAAAAAAGATTACAAGATTTTTAAGCTAATTACACCTATTCTAAGCCCCCTAATAAAATAATAAACCCCCAAAATAAAAAAAATTCCCTGCCCTATTCTAAATTAAAAAAAATTTCAAAGCTCTTTACCTTACCAGCCGTTAAAAGGGCCTTTTTTGTGGGGCATGCCCCAAAGAATTCAGCTCTTTTGCATACAAATACAATACCCCCCCCATTACAACCCACCACCCACATACCCCTATTCTAAAACCACCCAAACCCCCCTTAAAAAAGCCTAACACTACCCCCCTGAAGATCTCCCTACCTTGTCTTCACCACACCGGGCCGAACTCCTGATCCGATCCGGGCAATGTCTTCCTCCAAGCGGCAAAGAAGAATTCTTCCTCCGGCGATGTCTTCCTCCAAGCGGCAAAGAAGAATTCTTCCTCCGGCAACGTCTTCCTCCAAGCGGCAGCAAAGTCTTCATTCTTCCGGCGGCATCTTCAATCTTCTTTCTTCGCTCCGCCGCCGCGGAGCATCCATCCCGGCCGACGACTGAATCCTATCAGCCAATCGGAATTCGGCGGACGCCATCTTGGATGACGTCATTTAAAGGTACCTCATTCGTCGTTCAGTCGTCGGCCGGGATGGATGCTCCGCGGCGGCGGAGCGAAGAAAGAAGATTGAAGATTGAAGATGCCGCCGGAAGAATGAAGACTTTGCTGCCGCTTGGAGGAAGACGTCGCCGGAGGAAGAATTCTTCTTTGCGGCTTGGAGGAAGACATCAACGGAGGAAGAATTCTTCTTTGCCGCTTGGAGGAAGACATCGCCCGGATCGGATCAGGAGTTCGGCCCGGTGTGGTGAAGACAAGGTAGGGAGATCTTCAGGGGGGTAGTGTTAGGCTTTTTTAAGGGGGGTTTGGGTGGTTTTAGAATAGGGGTATGTGGGTGGTGGGTTGTAATGGGGGGGGGGTATTGTATTTGTATGCAAAAGAGCTGAATTCTTTGGGGCATGCCCCACAAAAGGCCCTTTTAACGGCTGGTAAGGTAAAGAGCTTTGAAATTTTTTTAATTTAGAATAGGGCAGGGAATTTTTTTTATTTTGGGGGTTTATTATTTTATTAGGGGGCTTAGAATAGGTGTAATTAGCTTAAAAATCTTGTAATCTTTTTTTTATTTTTTGTAATTTAGTGTTTGTTTTTTTTTGTAATTTAGTTTAGTTAATTTAATTGTATTTTTAGATAGATGTTTGTAGTTTATTTAATTTATTGATAGTGTAGGTGTATTTGTAACTTAGGTTAGGATTTATTTTACAGGTAATTGGGTAATTATTTTAACTAGGTAGATATTAAATAGTTAATAACTATTTAATAGCTATTATACCTAGTTAAAATAATTAACAATTTACCTGTAAAATAAATATTAACCCTAACATAGCTACAATGTAATTATTAATTATATTGTAGCTATCTTAGGGTTTATTTTATAGGTAAGTATTTAGATTTAAATAGGAATATTTTAGTTTATAAATGAATTAGATTAATTTAATATAAATTTAGTTAGGGGTGTTAGGGTTAGATAGAGTTAATATAGTTAATATAAATACTATAGTAACTATATTAACTATATTAACCCTAATATAATTAGGGTTAATATAGTTAATATATATAATGTAATACCTATATTAACTATAATATACTTAGGGTTAATATAGATAATATAGCTGGCGGCGGGGTAGGTAGATTAAATTAGGGGTTAATCATTTTAATAGAGATGGCGGCGGTGTAAGGGGCTTACATTAGGGGTTAATAATATTAATATAGCTGGCGGTGGTATAGGGGGATTAGATTAGGGGTTAATAATTTTTATATAGGTGGCGGCGGTGTAAGGGGTCAGATTAGGGGATAGATAAGGTAGATGACAGCGGTGTAAGGGGTTCTAATTAGGGGATAGATAAGGTAGATGGCGGCGGTTTTAGGGGCTCACAGTAGGGGGTTAGTTTATGTAGATGGCGGCGGGGTCCGGGAGCGGCGGTTTAGGGGTTAATAACTTTATTAGGGATTTCGGGGGGGGATCGCGGTTGACGGGTAGATAGACATTGCGCATGCGTTAGGTGTTAGGTTTATTTTAGAAGATCGCGGTTGACAGGGAGATAGACATTGCGCATGCGTTAGGTGTTAGGTTTATTTTAGAAGATCGCGGTTGACAGGGAGATAGACATTGCGCATGCGTTAGGTGTTAGGTTTATTTTAGCAGCCAGTTTAGGGAGTTACGGGGCTTGAAATAGTCAGCGTAAGGCTTCTTGCGGCTGCTTTTTGTGGCGAGGTGAAAATGGAGTAAGTTTTCTCCATTTTCGCCACGTAAGTCCTTACGCTGCATATTGGATACCAAACTGCGCTGGTTTGGTATACCTGCCTATGGCCCAAAAAACTACGGGCGACGGCAGAAATATACGCGCGTAACTTCTAGGTTACGCCGTACATGTGATACCAAACCAGCGTAAATATTGGCGTTGCCGGCTTTTGCGGGCGACGGATATTTAAAATAACTCTGTGCTATTTTATTTGTTGAATTTCTTGTCCCTTTCTGTTTAATAAACCCATTCAGTTCTGTATTTTGCATTCTCACACAACATTGTCTTTTTGCTCACAGACTATATAAGCAACATCTCTGTTAAAAACATATTTCCTCTCTAGTATCACTCTAAATATATATTTTATTCCTTGCGCTATCTATACGTATTATAATTCTATTTCCTTCTATCATTTAATTTCTTTGTTGTAAAGAATACCTAGGTAGGCTCAAGAGCAGCACTGCTACCACAAGCTTGTGGTTAATAGAGGACATTATAGTTGTTCATTTAAAAAAAAACGCACTGAAAATTGTCTTTACATTGTGGTCTATAGGAATTGTGTGTTCCCATAGACCACAATGTAAATACATACTATGGGGCATATTTATCAAGCTCTGTATGGAGCCTGCAGGCTCGCCAGAAACACCAGTTATGAGGCAGCGGTCACAAAGAACGCTGCTCCATAACCTGTCCGCCTGCTCTGAGCAGGCGGACAGATGTCGCCGCAATTCAACCTGATCGAGTACGATCGGGTTGATTGACACCCCCTGCTGGCGGTTCATTGCTGGTGCCTCGCCATGGTCGACAAAAGAAGTTGAGTGCACTTGCTCAGTATCACATCCAGAGGTTGTCTTTGGGAAATAGACATATGAGTGCTGCCAGCATTGCTGCAGAGGTGGGGGGTCAACCTGTCAGTGCTCAGACCAAATGCCGCACACTGCATCAAATTGGTCTGCATGACTGTCATAGAAACATAGATATTGACGGCAGATAAGAGCCATAGGCCCAGCAAGTCTGCCCGATATTACCTAACAGTATAAACTCATCTAGTTTGTAGGATAGCCTTATGCTTGTCCCATGCATTTTTAAAGTCCCCCACAGTGTTTGTCATTACTACCTCTTGAGGAAGTTTATTCCATAAATCAATCACTCTTTCTGAAAAGAAGCTTCCTCGATTAACTCCTGAATCTACTACCCTTCAGCTTGAGATCTTGACCCCTTGTTCTTGAATTTTCCATTTTATGTAAAATACCCACAGCCTCAGTTTTACAAAGCCCTTTAACGTACTTGAAAGTTGCTATCATATCACCTCTTTCCCTTCTCTCCTCTAAGCTATACATATTTAGGTAATTGAGCTTATCCAGGTAAGTTTTATTTTTTAGACCATGTACCATTTTGGTAGCCTCCTTTGCACAGATTCAAGTTTGTTAATATCCTTCTGAAGTTATGGCCTCCAGGACTGCACACAATACTCAAGATGAGGCCTAACTAATGATCTATAAACTGGCATAAGAACCTTACTATTTCTGCAGCAAATACTTCTACCAATACATCCAAGCATTCTGCTTGCCTTACTCGCTGCATTACTACATTGTTTACTAAGTTTTAAATCATCTGAAATAATAATTCCCAAGTCCTGTTCCTCGTCTGTAACAGTCAGTAAAGTGTCATTGAGTCTGTAATTAACATTTGGATTTTTCTTCCCTAAATGCATTATTTTACACTTTGCTGTGTTAAACTTTAAATCCCAGTTGTTTGCCCAATCCTCCAATTGTTGTATATCCCTTCTCATTTTGTCTACCCCCCATGGAACATCCACTCTGTTACAAATTTTTGTATCATCTGCAAACAGACATACTTTCCCCTGTAGCCCTTTGCTGATATCACAGAAATATATGCTAAACAAAACAGGCCCAAGAACTGACCCCTGAGGAACACCACTAGCCCCCTCTGCTGAATGAACTCCATTAACTAAGACACTTTGTCTTCTGTCCTTAAGCCAGCATTCCACCCAGTTCACAATTTTTTAATCTAGACCAAGGAGGTACAGTTTGTTAATTAGTTTATTGTGTGGGACGGTGTCAAATGCTTTGCTGAAATCTAGATATGCTAAAACAACTGCTCCACCCTTGTCTAATACTTGTTTTACACAATCAAAGAAGTCAATTAGATTAGTCTGACATGATCTCCCTGAAGTAAAACCATGCTGATTTTGGTCCTCTAAATTATTTGTCTTTATGTAAGTCATAATTCTTTCTTTTAAGAGGCTTTCCATTAATTTCCCTACTACTGAAGTTAAACTAACTGGCCTGTAGTTACCAGATACTTCTCTACTGCCCTTTTTATGAAGAGGTATTACATTTGCTATTTTCCAATCATCTGGGACAGCTCCTGTTAATAGTGACTGATTAAACAGATCAGTTAATGGGACAGTTAGCACTGATCGAAGTTCTTTTAAAACCATTGGATGAATATTATCAGGACCCATTGCCTTTTTAACATTTATTTTTGATAATGCTAACAAAACCTCCTCCTCTGTAAAAAGATTAGTATTAAGCTTGTTTCTATTTTTCATAGCATCCCTTAATGTAGAAATTCTATCTTTACAATCTTTGTGAAAACAGAACAGAAGAAATCATTGAGACTGTCATTGAGACAGTCTGCAATCTGCTTGTCTTCTATTATTCTACCATCAACTGATTTCAATTTTACTATTCCTACCTTATTTTTTCTTCTTTCACTGATATATTTAAAGAATGTTTTGTCCTCATGTTTTACTGACTGTACTATCTTCTCCTCTGCATGCGCTTTAACCTTCCTAATTAACTGCTTAGTCTTTTTTTTTTGGAGTCTCCATATTTTCATATCATCATCTGCTTGTGTGTGTCTGTAATTTTTATAAGCTATCTTTTTTGTCTTTTGCAGCATGTGCTACTTCTTTGGAAAACCAAATTGGTTTCCACTTTCTTTTACTTTTACAGACATGTCTAATACAGTGTGCGGTCTAAAATGGCACCTTTCACAAATTCCCACTGTTCTTGAACCCCTGTAAAAAGAGTTTTCCCTTTTAAATAGTTTTTTAGGTATTCTCCCATTAATGAAAAATCTGCCTTCCTAAAGTCTAAAACGTTTGTTTTAGTCTGGGTGGACAGTTCCTGCACATGAATACTAAACCAAACAGATTGATGAACACTGGATCCTAAGTTCTCACCTACAGACACATCTGAAACTGTATCACTGTTTGTAAGTATTAGATCTAATATAGCTTCCTTACGAGTTGGTTCCTTGACTAATTGCTCAAGTGATTCCCCTAGCAGAGATTCAAGAATATACCTGCTTCTAGCTGATCTAACAGAAGGAATCTTTCAGTCTATATCTGGCAAATTAAAGTCCCCCATTACTATGACCTTACCCTTCATGGTCATTTTGGTTATTTCTTCTAATAACAGATTGTCTAGTTTTTCATCCTGCTATGGAGGCCTATATACAACCCCTATTCTAAACACCTTTTTATCTCCAATTTCCAAAGTCACCCAAATACTTTCCACCTCATCATTTGTTCCTACAATTCCAGTAACCTTTATATTTTCATTTACATACATAGCAACTCCTCCACCTTTCTTTCCTACTCTGTTCTTTTTAAATAACCTGTATCCAGGTATGATTATGTCCCAGTCATTCAAATCATTGTACCATATTTCTGTTATAGCTACTAAATCCAAGTTGTCCCTAGTCATTATTGAAATGAGTTCAGGTAATTTATTTCCTAAGCTGCAAGCATTTGTGCTCATGGCACAAAGATTTGTTTCTACTAGAATTTCTAGAATTGTTACTTGGACTAACAGTTTTGACATGCTGTGGGGGGCAGGTGGATATATTAATGCTACCCCCCCCCCTTTATTAGTTTAAATGATTTCTAATAAAGCATTTGAACTCCTCTCGCAGATACTCTGTTCCTTTAACATCCAAATGCAAGCCATCTCTCCTAAATAACCTAGGCCTAGATTTGGAGTTCGGCGGTAGCCGTCAAAACCAGCGTTAGAGGCTCCTAACGCTGGTTTTGGCCGCCCGCTGGTATTTGGAGTCAGTGATTAAAGGGTCTAACGCTCACTTTTCAGCCGCGACTTTTCCATACCGCAGATCCCCCTACGCCATTTGCGTATCCTATCTTTTCAATGGGATCTTTCTAACGCCGGTATTTAGAGTCGTTTCTGAAGTGAGCGTTAGAGCTCTAACGACAAAACTCCAGCCGCCTGAAAATAGCAGGAGTTAAGAGCTTTCTGGCTAACGCCGGTTCATAAAGCTCTTAACTACTGTACCCTAAAGTACACTAACACCCATAAACTACCTATGTACCCCTAAACCGAGCTCCCCCCACATCGCCGCCACTCGATTAAAATTTTTAACCCCTAATCTGCCGATCGCCACCTACGTTATACTTATGTACCCCTAATCTGCTGCCCCTAACCCCGCCGACCCCTGTATTACATTTATTAACCCCTAACCTGCCCCCCACAACGTCACCGCCAGCTACCTAAAATAATTAACCCCTAATCTTCCGACCGCAAAGCGCCGCCACCTACGTTATCCTTATGTACCCCTAATATGCTACCCCTAACACCGCCGACCCCTATATTATATTTATTAACCCCTAATCTGCCCCCCTCAACGTCGCCGACACCTGCCTACACTTATTAACCCCTAATCTGCCGAGCGGACCTGAGCGCTACTATAATAAAGTTATTAACCCCTAATCCGCCTCACTAACCCTATCATAAATAGTATTAACCCCTAATCTGCCCTCCCTAACATCGCCGAAACCTACCTTCAATTATTAACCCCTAATCTGCCGAGCGGAGCTCACCGCTATTCTAATAAATGTATTAACCCCTAAATCTAAGTCTAACCCTAACACTAACACCCCCCTAACTTAAATATAATTTACATCTAACGAAATAAATTAACTCTTATTAAATAAATGATTCCTATTTAAAGCTAAATACTTACCTGTAAAATAAATCCTAATATAGCTACAATATAAATTATAATTATATTATAGCTATTTTAGGATTAATATTTATTTTACAGGCAACTTTGTAATTATTTTAACCAGGTACAATAGCTATTAAATAGTTAAGAACTATTTAATAGTTACCTAGTTAAAATAATAAAAAATTTACCTGTAAAATAAATCCTAACCTAAGATATAATTAAACCTAACACTACCCTATCAATAAAATAATTAAATAAACTACCTACAATTACCTACAATTAACCTAACACTACACTATCAATAAATTAATTAAACACAATTCCTACAAATAAATACAATTAAATAAACTAGCTAAAGTACAAAAAATAAAAAAGAACTAAGTTACAAAAAATAAAAAAATATTTACAAACATAAGAAAAATATTACAACAATTTTAAACTAATTACACCTACTCTAAGCCCCCTAATAAAATAACAAAGCCCCCCAAAATAAAAAATTCCCTACCCTATTCTAAATTAAAAAAGTTACAAGCTCTTTTACCTTACCAGCCCTGAACAGGGCCCTTTGCGGGGCATGCCCCAAGAATTTCAGCTCTTTTGCCTGTAAAAGAATAAATACAATACCCCCCCCCCAACATTACAACCCACCACCCACATACCCCTAATCTAACCCAAACCCCCCTTAAATAAACCTAACACTAAGCCCCTGAAGATCTTCCTACCTTGTCTTCACCATCCAGGTTCACCGATCCGTCCTGAAGAGCTCCTCCGATGTCCTGATCCAAGCCCAAGCGGGGGGCTGAAGAGGTCCATGATCCGGTCAAAGTCTTCATCCAAGCGGGGCAGAAGAGGATCTTCCATCCGATTGAAGTCATCATCCAGGCGGCATCTTCTATGGTCTTCCATCCGGAGCGAAGCGGCAGGATCCTGAAGACCTCCAGCGCGGAACATCCATGCGGACCGACGACTGAACGACGAATGACTGTTCCTTTAAGGGACGTCATCCAAGATGGCGTCCCTCGAATTCCAATTGGCTGATAGGATTCTATCAGCCAATCGGAATTAAGGTAGGAATTTTCTGATTGGCTGATGGAATCAGCCAATCAGAAAATTCCTACCTTAATTCCGATTGGCTGATAGAATCCTATCAGCCAATCGGAATTCGAGGGATGCCATCTTGGATGACGTCCCTTAAAGGAACAGTCATTCGTCGTTCAGTCGTCGGTCCGGATGGATGTTCCGCGCTGGAGGTCTTCAGGATCCTGCCGCTTCGCTCCGGATGGAAGACCATAGAAGATGCCGCCTGGATGATGACTTCAATCGGATGGAAGATCCTCTTCTGCCCCGCTTGGATGAAGACTTTGACCGGATCATGGACCTCTTCAGCCCCCCGCTTGGGCTTGGATCAGGACATCGGAGGAGCTCTTCAGGACGGATCGGTGAACCTGGATGGTGAAGACAAGGTAGGAAGATCTTCAGGGGCTTAGTGTTAGGTTTATTTAAGGGGGGTTTGGGTTAGATTAGGGGTATGTGGGTGGTGGGTTGTAATGTTGGGGGGGGGGGGGTATTGTATTTATTCTTTTACAGGCAAAAGAGCTGAAATTCTTGGGGCATGCCCCGCAAAGGGCCCTGTTCAGGGCTGGTAAGGTAAAAGAGCTTGTAACTTTTTTAATTTAGAATAGGGTAGGGAATTTTTTATTTTGGGGGGCTTTGTTATTTTATTAGGGGGCTTAGAGTAGGTGTAATTAGTTTAAAATTGTTGTAATATTTTTCTTATGTTTGTAAATATTTTTTTATTTTTTGTAACTTAGTTCTTTTTTATTTTTTGTACTTTAGCTAGTTTATTTAATTGTATTTATTTGTAGGAATTGTGTTTAATTAATTTATTGATAGTGTAGTGTTAGGTTAATTGTAGGTAATTGTAGGTAGTTTATTTAATTATTTTATTGATAGGGTAGTGTTAGGTTTAATTATATCTTAGGTTAGGATTTATTTTACAGGTAAATTTTTTATTATTTTAACTAGGTAACTATTAAATAGTTCTTAACTATTTAATAGCTATTGTACCTGGTTAAAATAATTACAAAGTTGCCTGTAAAATAAATATTAATCCTAAAAAAGCTATAATATAATTATAATTTATATTGTAGCTATATTAGGATTTATTTTACAGGTAAGTATTTAGCTTTAAATAGGAATAATTTATTTAATAAGAGTTAATTTATTTCGTTAGATGTAAATTATATTTAAGTTAGGGGGGTGTTAGTGTTAGGGTTAGACTTAGATTTAGGGGTTAATACATTTATTAGAATAGCGGTGAGCTCCGGTCGTCAGATTAGGGGTTAATAATTGAAGTTAGGTGTCGGCGATGTTAGGGAGGGCAGATTAGGGGTTAATACTATTTATTATAGGGTTAGTGAGGCGGATTAGGGGTTAATAACTTTATTATAGTAGCGCTCAGGTCCGCTCGGCAGATTAGGGGTTAATAAGTGTAGGCAGGTGTCGGCGACGTTGTGGGGGGCAGATTAGGGGTTAATAAATATAATATAGGGGTCGGCGGTGTTAGGGGCAGCAGATTAGGGGTACATAGGGATAACATAGGTTGCGGCGGTTTACGGAGCGGCAGATTAGGGTTTAAAAAAAAAATGTAGGGGTTAATAAGTGTAAGGTTAGGGGTGTTTAGACTCGGGTACATGTTAGAGTGTTAGGTGCAGACGTAGGAAGTGTTTCCCCATAGGAAACAATGGGGCTGCGTTAGGAGCTGAACGCTGCTTTTTTGCAGGTGTTAGGTTTTTTTTCAGCTCAAACAGTTCCATTGTTTCCTATTTGAGAATCGTGCACGAGCACGTTTTTGAGGCTGGCCGCGTCCGTAAGCAACTCTGGTATCGAGAGTTGCATTTGCGGTACAAATGCTCTACGCTCCTTTTTTGGAGCCTAACGCAGCATTTGTTTGAACTCTCGATACCAGAGTTAAATTTATGGTGCGGCCAGAAAAAAGCCCGCGGAGCGTTAACAGCCCTTTTACCGCCAAACTCCAAATCTAGGCCCTAGTATCTTGCCAAAGAGAGCTATAATGGCCAATAAAACCAAATCCTCATTCCCTGCACCACTTATCTAACCAAGAATTAAATGTTGTTATCTGCTCCATCTTTTCTGCTTCCTGGTCATACACAGGTAAAATAGCAGAAAATTATAGAGTTGGTGCCTCATCCTCTAAATGATTACCTAAGTCACAAAACTCTTCCCGAACAGCTGCAACATGATTACTAGCCAGATCATTTGTTCCTAAATGAACAATCACATCTAACTCACTTCCCTTTTCTGTTGCCTTAACAATTCTTAAAATACGATTCTTATCCCTGTGAGCAGTAGCTCCTGGAAGACATCTAACCTCCCTTGCTTCTCCTTTACTTTCACCTAAATACACATTCCTCAAAATAGAGTCACCCACTAACAGTCTTTTCCTCAAAAACACATCTGCAGTTCTTTCCTGTGTTATGTTACCTGGAGAATCAGGTACCAATAGATTTAAATTACCTGTTACAGCTTCAGAGGGCTCAGAAACAGCAATTTCCTCATCACAAGTGTGTTTGGCAAGAGCAGCATAATAGTTTTGTGCGAGTAGGGGTGGGTGTGGGGAGCGCTCTAAAAGAGCTGTGAGTATAAACTATGATTTGAAGTGTGTATACACTGTGATAGAATGTGTATGGATTTACCAAAATATCATAAATATAATTTCTTTGAATAAATATAATTTCTTTGAATCATAAATTTTTTGTGTGGTTCTGGTGTTAAGTAGTGTCTCTCCAAAAAAATGTGAACAAATAAACAAACAAAAACAAAACGTTGACTCTTAAAATTCCTCAAGGACAATTTTATAAAACCCTTCTATTTCTTCAAAATGTGTATGCACGGTGTATTATCACTGTACCTCTAAATAAATTGATACACAAATTGTGCTTCTAAATGGATAAACAAACAAATCGTGATGAATTTAAATCGTGATGAATTTAAATGAATAAACAAACAAATCGTGATGAATTTAAAAATGGCTTAACTTCTAGATGAATAAACAAACAAATCGTGATAAATTTAAAAAACTTTACTAAGATAAAAAACAGTATAAGATCGTTTCAATCGTATTGTATGGTTATACCATACAATGAATCTGTTTAGAGCATATGGGGGTACATCTTTATCGTATAAAAATGCTAAAAGTTCGGATTTTTAATCCTTATGGTGAAAGTTCGGATTTGTAATCCTTATGGTTTTCTTAAGTTGTGGCCACAACCAATTCTAAAACAGTTAAAATCCAAATGTAGTACTGTGCTGTTGTTAGTTTGCAGTTTATTCTCCCCCTAACCGGACCTCTGATATTCCTTACCTCCGTGTTTATTTTCTTTGTATTACCTTGGGTTCTGGGAAGAGTGCTTTTGTAAGTAGGTCGAGTTCTCCAAGCGGCTTTGCCGCTGTTTGAATTTCCTCCGCAACTACTTCCTACCCTGATGTGCGTGTGACGTTGACGTTGTACACGGAGGACCTATCAGGCAACCGGATCGTGGGGGGAGTGTTTCTTGTACTGGAGCCAATCTTTCCACACTCGATGTCAGGTTTTCTACGCGTTTCAGCGCCGTAACTTGCGCCTTTATCAAGACTGTATAATCTGGTGTGTCTTTTAGGCTCCTATATAGTCCTGTTGAGGTTAGGATACTCCCCCTAATTAATGCTCTAATATGTTCCGGTTTATAAAATATCATTTCTTAGCCTTATTCATTTTCTTTCAATGACAGATTCTTTGTATACAAATAATGTGGTTAACACATTTATACTGAAATATATTTGTTGAAAATAAAATAAATAAATAAATAAATAAAATAAATAAAACATGTGAGTGAGAAGTGATGTTTAGTGAAAATGTGAAGGGAGACTGTGGTGTGTTAATTCAATTGTTGTCATATTCGAATAAGTATGAGGATATGTGCCATCAAATAATGGTTATTTTCTATCGGGTAATCAGTACACTATTGTACTGTTGTTATGGCAATACTGTTCACTGTTTTCGCTGCACTCACAAGAAAGGATTCAAGTTAAGCTCTGTATTGAGGCCATATGGTGTGAGAGTATTGAATTTGAATATGAGTTCAGCTTCCTTTAATAGTAACATATTTTCCATATTACCTCCTCTGTTATTATGTATCTTTTTTATACCCCAGTATGTGAATCCTATTGGTTTTTTTTGATGTTTTTCTGTGAAATGTTTAGATAATAGATGTTTGCAGTTACCTCTTTTAATGTTGGATAGATGTTCTCTTATTCTATCATGTAACGGTCTGCTCGTTTGCCCTAAGTATTGTAATTTGCATTTGCATTGGATTAAATAAATTACATTTGTATCTGAACACCTAATGGTGTCTCTTATGGGGTATTTATAGTTGTTATTAGAGGATATTACTACTTTACTTTTTTTACCATATTTGCACGCTTTACAGCTTGTGCAAGGAAAAAAACCTTGCAGAGCATTTCCATATAGGTCTTGGTCTCTTGGTTTAGATGATTTGTTAAATTGACTGGGTGCCAGTATACTTCCCAGATTATTTGTCTTTCTGAATATTAGTGTAGGTCGTGATTTTACAATGTCAGTTAGTAGTGGATCTTTTCTAATTATGTGCCAGTGTTTATCTAGAATCTTTTTTATAATCTTATGATCTTCACTGTATTCTGTAATGAATGATATTTGGTTATGTAATAAGTTTTTGTTCTTATTTGTATATTTTAATAATTCTGTTCTATCTTTATTTATTGCTTGATTTTTGGCTTCTTGTATTATTTTATCTTTATATCCTTTCTCTTTAAATTTCCTTTCCAAAGTGTTCGCTTGTTTCTGAAATGTATTTTCGTCTGAACAGTTTTTTCTTATCCTATAGAACTGGCCTTTAGGTGTATTGTTGATCCATCTTTCTAAATGACAGCTATCCGGATGTATGTAACTATTTGTATCTGTAGGTTTGAAATATGTTTCTGTTGTGATGGTGTTATTTATGATATTTATTTGAACATCTAAAAAATGTATATTTGTTTTACTATATTCATGGGTAAAACTTAAACCCCAAGTATTGTAATTTATGTCTTCTAGAAATAAATTGAGGAGTTCTTGATCCCCTTTCCAGATCAGAAACATATCGTCTATGAATCTCCTATAGAGCACAAGGTTTGCACCCCATGGGGAGTGTAGGATATATTTATCCTCAAACCTCCCCATGAATAAGTTAGCGTAACTGGGTGCAAACCTTGTGCCCATAGCTGTTCCTTTTAATTGTAAATAAAATGTTTGATTAAAGTTGAAATAATTATTTTCTAATATGAATTGCATACAATTTAAAATGAATTTAATCTGTGGATTTTTCATTTCATAATCTGTGTTCAAGTAGTATTCTGCGGCTTCTATTCCTAATTTGTGTTGTATGTTGGTGTATAATGAATTGACCTCGCATGTGACTAATGTGTAGTCCTCTTGCCATTTTATTGTTGTTAATGTATTTAAGAAATCTGTGGTGTCTTTTAAATGAGAGGGTAAGTTTTGTACGTATTTTTGTAGGAATGAATCCACATATTGTGACATGTTAGAAGTAAGAGCATCAATTCCTGAGATTATTGGGCGCCCTGGTGGGTGGTCTAGTGTTTTATGTATTTTAGGGAGGTAATAGAAGATTGGAGTTTTGGGATATTGTATATTTATAAATTGATACTCTTGATTATTTATTATTCCTGCTGTTTTGGCAATATTTAAAATTGTTTCGAAATTTTTTGTTTGTTTTTGAATGGGGTTAAATGATAATTTTCTGTAGGTTTCTGTGTCTCCCAGTATTCTATTGGCTTCCATAATGTAATCTTTAGTATTTAATACAACTAACCCTCCGCCTTTATCTGCTTTTTTTATTGTGATGGTTGGGTCTTCTTTAAGTTCTTTTAAGATAGTTTTCTCTTTTTTGGTTAGATTAGATGGTTTTCTTTTATTGATTTCACAATTCTCTATTTCCTCTTTTATTAGTTTTTCAAACATTTCAATATGTGCTCCTTTGTCTTGTGTCGGATAGTATGATGATTTAGGTTTAAGTGATGTGTGAATGTATTCTGATTTTTTAGTTTGTATTTGATTCTCTTGGGGATTTTTCAAAAAATGTCTTTTTAAGGTGAGTTTGCGTATAAATTGGTTTGCATTTATTAGGGTGTTGAATTTGTTTAACCTAGTAGTTGGGGCAAATGATAATCCTTTAGCTAGGACATTTTCCTGTTCTCTATTTAGGGGTTTATCACTTAAATTAAAAATGCCTTTATTAGTGTTGTTTCTTTCTGTTGTGTTTATCTCGTTTTTTTGTGCTTTCCTGGGCTCTCTGCCTCTTCTTCCTCTACTTCCTCTAATCTTCTTTTCTTTTGATTTTTTAATCTCTCTCTGTTTTCTTGTTGTATAGTGTTGGATGTGGATGGGTGTTCTTGTCTTATCCCTAAAAAATGTTGATTGTCATCATCTATGGTTTCCAATACATCATATCTATTTTCAAGTTCTATCTTTCTTTGTGAGTCTCTGGTTTCTTTATTATTATTGTGATATCTATTATAATTTGGTTCATATTCCCTATAATATTGTTGTTGTCTTGGGTGGTCATTATATGAGTTGTGTCTTCGTCTATCATGATTGGAATTAAGTTCTTCCTGATTGTGATATCTGTAATCTTCTCTTTCATGATAATTCATATTTGAATTATGTGTGTTTCTTCTCCAATTTTGTCTGCTACTCCAATCATTTGTGTAGTGATCTCTATTCTTCCAATTTTGTGTGTAATTATTTCTATAGTCTCTATTTGAATATCTGTATTCCCAATTTTGTGTTGGGTTATGGTTGTAATTGTAGAATCCACCTCCATAGTTATTGGTTCTATTTCTGTAATAGTTATCTGTATCTCTATAATTTTGCCCATAATCATTTCTATGGGTTCTAAAATATCTATTGGAATGATGTCTAGAATTATATTCTTCTCTGTGTCTATCTGGATATGTCCCTGTGTGTTGTTCATAATTATCTCTATATTCTTTTTTTACATTTTTAGTCCATTGTTCTCTATTCGTATGATCACTTCTCTTATTTGAATATTGTTGATTGTTTTTATTCGTTTTTTTAAAAAGTTCATTATTTCCTTTTTTATTTGTATTGTTCTTATCTGTATCAATTGTTTCCATTTCTATTTCTTCTATATCTGTGTCATTATTTTCACAGTAGTCTTTTGGTGAAATTCTTTTATTTTTATTTTTGTTATGATTATAGTCAGTTTCATCTCTCTCTAATTTTTTTCTTTTACTATTATATATACTTGTGTTAAGATCTTTCATATTTTTAATGATGCTTTGTTGTTTTTCTTTAAATTTGCTATCTTCTATATATGGTTTGAGTGTTTCTTTAAATTGATTAATTTTTATGGAAAGATTTTCTAATGTTCTAGTGCGAGATTTTATAATTACTTGCATCAGATCTAATGATGCTTTTTCTAGTACATTGCACCATTCATTTTCGTGATCTTCTTCTAATTCGAAAGTGCAATTTTTCTTCAGTCTAAGTCCTCTTGGGACCATATTGGAACTGGTGTATTTTTCCATAAATATTATTTCAATTTTTTGTTTTATTTCTCTCATCATTATATTTTCTAATTCAGACATTTCTTCATGTATGTCTATATTAGTTTTATGTAATAGTGTGTCATTAGAATCATTCGATATATCAGATAGTATATTATCTCTTAGATTAAACATGTCCATGGTTTTATCTACTATTCACTCTACGGGAGAAGAGAAGAATGCAAGAAAAGGAAAGTGTGGAGTGATATGTAGATAGGACTCAACTAGCTTCCCCAAATCTGATATGCTCCCAATATCAGATGTATAGAAATGTGCGAGTAGGGGTGGGTGTGGGGAGCGCTCTAAAAGAGCTGTGAGTATAAACTATGATTTGAAGTGTGTATACACTGTGATAGAATGTGTATGGATTTACCAAAATATCATAAATATAATTTCTTTGAATAAATATAATTTCTTTGAATCATAAATTTTTTGTGTGGTTCTGGTGTTAAGTAGTGTCTCTCCAAAAAAATGTGAACAAATAAACAAACAAAAACAAAACGTTGACTCTTAAAATTCCTCAAGGACAATTTTATAAAACCCTTCTATTTCTTCAAAATGTGTATGCACGGTGTATTATCACTGTACCTCTAAATAAATTGATACACAAATTGTGCTTCTAAATGGATAAACAAACAAATCGTGATGAATTTAAATCGTGATGAATTTAAATGAATAAACAAACAAATCGTGATGAATTTAAAAATGACTTAACTTCTAGATGAATAAACAAACAAATCGTGATAAATTTAAAAAACTTTACTAAGATAAAAAACAGTATAAGATCGTTTCAATCGTATTGTATGGTTATACCATACAATGAATCTGTTTAGAGCATATGGGGGTACATCTTTATCGTATAAAAATGCTAAAAGTTCGGATTTTTAATCCTTATGGTGAAAGTTCGGATTTGTAATCCTTATGGTTTTCTTAAGTTGTGGCCACAACCAATTCTAAAACAGTTAAAATCCAAATGTAGTACTGTGCTGTTGTTAGTTTGCAGTTTATTCTCCCCCTAACCGGACCTCTGATATTCCTTACCTCCGTGTTTATTTTCTTTGTATTACCTTGGGTTCTGGGAAGAGTGCTTTTGTAAGTAGGTCGAGTTCTCCAAGCGGCTTTGCCGCTGTTTGAATTTCCTCCGCAACTACTTCCTACCCTGATGTGCGTGTGACGTTGACGTTGTACACGGAGGACCTATCAGGCAACCGGATCGTGGGGGGAGTGTTTCTTGTACTGGAGCCAATCTTTCCACACTCGATGTCAGGTTTTCTACGCGTTTCAGCGCCGTAACTTGCGCCTTTATCAAGACTGTATAATCTGGTGTGTCTTTTAGGCTCCTATATAGTCCTGTTGAGGTTAGGATACTCCCCCTAATTAATGCTCTAATATGTTCCGGTTTATAAAATATCATTTCTTAGCCTTATTCATTTTCTTTCAATGACAGATTCTTTGTATACAAATAATGTGGTTAACACATTTATACTGAAATATATTTGTTGAAAATAAAATAAATAAATAAATAAATAAAATAAATAAAACATGTGAGTGAGAAGTGATGTTTAGTGAAAATGTGAAGGGAGACTGTGGTGTGTTAATTCAATTGTTGTCATATTCGAATAAGTATGAGGATATGTGCCATCAAATAATGGTTATTTTCTATCGGGTAATCAGTACACTATTGTACTGTTGTTATGGCAATACTGTTCACTGTTTTCGCTGCACTCACAAGAAAGGATTCAAGTTAAGCTCTGCATTGAGGCCATATGGTGTGAGAGTATTGAATTTGAATATGAGTTCAGCTTCCTTTAATAGTAACATATTTTCCATATTACCTCCTCTGTTATTATGTATCTTTTTTATACCCCAGTATGTGAATCCTATTGGGTTTTTTTGATGTTTTTCTGTGAAATGTTTAGATAATAGATGTTTGCAGTTACCTCTTTTAATGTTGGATAGATGTTCTCTTATTCTATCATGTAACGGTCTGCTCGTTTGCCCTAAGTATTGTAATTTGCATTTGCATTGGATTAAATAAATTACATTTGTATCTGAACACCTAATGGTGTCTCTTATGGGGTATTTATAGTTGTTATTAGAGGATATTACTACTTTACTTTTTTTACCATATTTGCACGCTTTACAGCTTGTGCAAGGAAAAAAACCTTGCAGAGCATTTCCATATAGGTCTTGGTCTCTTGGTTTAGATGATTTGTTAAATTGACTGGGTGCCAGTATACTTCCCAGATTATTTGTCTTTCTGAATATTAGTGTAGGTCGTGATTTTACAATGTCAGTTAGTAGTGGATCTTTTCTAATTATGTGCCAGTGTTTATCTAGAATCTTTTTTATAATCTTATGATCTTCACTGTATTCTGTAATGAATGATATTTGGTTATGTAATAAGTTTTTGTTCTTATTTGTATATTTTAATAATTCTGTTCTATCTTTATTTATTGCTTGATTTTTGGCTTCTTGTATTATTTTATCTTTATATCCTTTCTCTTTAAATTTCCTTTCCAAAGTGTTCGCTTGTTTCTGAAATGTATTTTCGTCTGAACAGTTTTTTCTTATCCTATAGAACTGGCCTTTAGGTGTATTGTTGATCCATCTTTCTAAATGACAGCTATCCGGATGTATGTAACTATTTGTATCTGTAGGTTTGAAATATGTTTCTGTTGTGATGGTGTTATTTATGATATTTATTTGAACATCTAAAAAATGTATATTTGTTTTACTATATTCATGGGTAAAACTTAAACCCCAAGTATTGTAATTTATGTCTTCTAGAAATAAATTGAGGAGTTCTTGATCCCCTTTCCAGATCAGAAACATATCGTCTATGAATCTCCTATAGAGCACAAGGTTTGCACCCCATGGGGAGTGTAGGATATATTTATCCTCAAACCTCCCCATGAATAAGTTAGCGTAACTGGGTGCAAACCTTGTGCCCATAGCTGTTCCTTTTAATTGTAAATAAAATGTTTGATTAAAGTTGAAATAATTATTTTCTAATATGAATTGCATACAATTTAAAATGAATTTAATCTGTGGATTTTTCATTTCATAATCTGTGTTCAAGTAGTATTCTGCGGCTTCTATTCCTAATTTGTGTTGTATGTTGGTGTATAATGAATTGACCTCGCATGTGACTAATGTGTAGTCCTCTTGCCATTTTATTGTTGTTAATGTATTTAAGAAATCTGTGGTGTCTTTTAAATGAGAGGGTAAGTTTTGTACGTATTTTTGTAGGAATGAATCCACATATTGTGACATGTTAGAAGTAAGAGCATCAATTCCTGAGATTATTGGGCGCCCTGGTGGGTGGTCTAGTGTTTTATGTATTTTAGGGAGGTAATAGAAGATTGGAGTTTTGGGATATTGTATATTTATAAATTGATACTCTTGATTATTTATTATTCCTGCTGTTTTGGCAATATTTAAAATTGTTTCGAAATTTTTTGTTTGTTTTTGAATGGGGTTAAATGATAATTTTCTGTAGGTTTCTGTGTCTCCCAGTATTCTATTGGCTTCCATAATGTAATCTTTAGTATTTAATACAACTAACCCTCCGCCTTTATCTGCTTTTTTTATTGTGATGGTTGGGTCTTCTTTAAGTTCTTTTAAGATAGTTTTCTCTTTTTTGGTTAGATTAGATGGTTTTCTTTTATTGATTTCACAATTCTCTATTTCCTCTTTTATTAGTTTTTCAAACATTTCAATATGTGCTCCTTTGTCTTGTGTCGGATAGTATGATGATTTAGGTTTAAGTGATGTGTGAATGTATTCTGATTTTTTAGTTTGTATTTGATTCTCTTGGGGATTTTTCAAAAAATGTCTTTTTAAGGTGAGTTTGCGTATAAATTGGTTTGCATTTATTAGGGTGTTGAATTTGTTTAACCTAGTAGTTGGGGCAAATGATAATCCTTTAGCTAGGACATTTTCCTGTTCTCTATTTTGGGGTTTATCACTTAAATTAAAAATGCCTTTATTAGTGTTGTTTCTTTCTGTTGTGTTTATCTCGTTTTTTTGTGCTTTCCTGGGCTCTCTGCCTCTTCTTCCTCTACTTCCTCTAATCTTCTTTTCTTTTGATTTTTTAATCTCTCTCTGTTTTCTTGTTGTATAGTGTTGGATGTGGATGGGTGTTCTTGTCTTATCCCTAAAAAATGTTGATTGTCATCATCTATGGTTTCCAATACATCATATCTATTTTCAAGTTCTATCTTTCTTTGTGAGTCTCTGGTTTCTTTATTATTATTGTGATATCTATTATAATTTGGTTCATATTCCCTATAATATTGTTGTTGTCTTGGGTGGTCATTATATGAGTTGTGTCTTCGTCTATCATGATTGGAATTAAGTTCTTCCTGATTGTGATATCTGTAATCTTCTCTTTCATGATAATTCATATTTGAATTATGTGTGTTTCTTCTCCAATTTTGTCTGCTACTCCAATCATTTGTGTAGTGATCTCTATTCTTCCAATTTTGTGTGTAATTATTTCTATAGTCTCTATTTGAATATCTGTATTCCCAATTTTGTGTTGGGTTATGGTTGTAATTGTAGAATCCACCTCCATAGTTATTGGTTCTACTTCTGTAATAGTTATCTGTATCTCTATAATTTTGCCCATAATCATTTCTATGGGTTCTAAAATATCTATTGGAATGATGTCTAGAATTATATTCTTCTCTGTGTCTATCTGGATATGTCCCTGTGTGTTGTTCATAATTATCTCTATATTCTTTTTTTACATTTTTAGTCCATTGTTCTCTATTCGTATGATCACTTCTCTTATTTGAATATTGTTGATTGTTTTTATTCGTTTTTTTAAAAAGTTCATTATTTCCTTTTTTATTTGTATTGTTCTTATCTGTATCAATTGTTTCCATTTCTATTTCTTCTATATCTGTGTCATTATTTTCACAGTAGTCTTTTGGTGAAATTCTTTTATTTTTATTTTTGTTATGATTATAGTCAGTTTCATCTCTCTCTAATTTTTTTCTTTTACTATTATATATACTTGTGTTAAGATCTTTCATATTTTTAATGATGCTTTGTTGTTTTTCTTTAAATTTGCTATCTTCTATATATGGTTTGAGTGTTTCTTTAAATTGATTAATTTTTATGGAAAGATTTTCTAATGTTCTAGTGCGAGATTTTATAATTACTTGCATCAGATCTAATGATGCTTTTTCTAGTACATTGCACCATTCATTTTCGTGATCTTCTTCTAATTCGAAAGTGCAATTTTTCTTCAGTCTAAGTCCTCTTGGGACCATATTGGAACTGGTGTATTTTTCCATAAATATTATTTCAATTTTTTGTTTTATTTCTCTCATCATTATATTTTCTAATTCAGACATTTCTTCATGTATGTCTATATTAGTTTTATGTAATAGTGTGTCATTAGAATCATTCGATATATCAGATAGTATATTATCTCTTAGATTAAACATGTCCATGGTTTTATCTACTATTCACTCTACGGGAGAAGAGAAGAATGCAAGAAAAGGAAAGTGTGGAGTGATATGTAGATAGGACTCAACTAGCTTCCCCAAATCTGATATGCTCCCAATATCAGATGTATAGAAATGTGCGAGTAGGGGTGGGTGTGGGGAGCGCTCTAAAAGAGCTGTGAGTATAAACTATGATTTGAAGTGTGTATACACTGTGATAGAATGTGTATGGATTTACCAAAATATCATAAATATAATTTCTTTGAATAAATATAATTTCTTTGAATCATAAATTTTTTGTGTGGTTCTGGTGTTAAGTAGTGTCTCTCCAAAAAAATGTGAACAAATAAACAAACAAAAACAAAACGTTGACTCTTAAAATTCCTCAAGGACAATTTTATAAAACCCTTCTATTTCTTCAAAATGTGTATGCACGGTGTATTATCACTGTACCTCTAAATAAATTGATACACAAATTGTGCTTCTAAATGGATAAACAAACAAATCGTGATGAATTTAAATCGTGATGAATTTAAATGAATAAACAAACAAATTGTGATGAATTTAAAAATGACTTAACTTCTAGATGAATAAACAAACAAATCGTGATAAATTTAAAAAACTTTACTAAGATAAAAAACAGTATAAGATCGTTTCAATCGTATTGTATGGTTATACCATACAATGAATCTGTTTAGAGCATATGGGGGTACATCTTTATCGTATAAAAATGCTAAAAGTTCGGATTTTTAATCCTTATGGTGAAAGTTCGGATTTGTAATCCTTATGGTTTTCTTAAGTTGTGGCCACAACCAATTCTAAAACAGTTAAAATCCAAATGTAGTACTGTGCTGTTGTTAGTTTGCAGTTTATTCTCCCCCTAACCGGACCTCTGATATTCCTTACCTCCGTGTTTATTTTCTTTGTATTACCTTGGGTTCTGGGAAGAGTGCTTTTGTAAGTAGGTCGAGTTCTCCAAGCGGCTTTGCCGCTGTTTGAATTTCCTCCGCAACTACTTCCTACCCTGATGTGCGTGTGACGTTGACGTTGTACACGGAGGACCTATCAGGCAACCGGATCGTGGGGGGAGTGTTTCTTGTACTGGAGCCAATCTTTCCACACTCGATGTCAGGTTTTCTACGCGTTTCAGCGCCGTAACTTGCGCCTTTATCAAGACTGTATAATCTGGTGTGTCTTTTAGGCTCCTATATAGTCCTGTTGAGGTTAGGATACTCCCCCTAATTAATGCTCTAATATGTTCCGGTTTATAAAATATCATTTCTTAGCCTTATTCATTTTCTTTCAATGACAGATTCTTTGTATACAAATAATGTTGTTAACACATTTATACTGAAATATATTTGTTGAAAATAAAATAAATAAATAAATAAATAAAATAAATAAAACATGTGAGTGAGAAGTGATGTTTAGTGAAAATGTGAAGGGAGACTGTGGTGTGTTAATTCAATTGTTGTCATATTCGAATAAGTATGAGGATATGTGCCATCAAATAATGGTTATTTTCTATCGGGTAATCAGTACACTATTGTACTGTTGTTATGGCAATACTGTTCACTGTTTTCGCTGCACTCACAAGAAAGGATTCAAGTTAAGCTCTGCATTGAGGCCATATGGTGTGAGAGTATTGAATTTGAATATGAGTTCAGCTTCCTTTAATAGTAACATATTTTCCATATTACCTCCTCTGTTATTATGTATCTTTTTTATACCCCAGTATGTGAATCCTATTGGTTTTTTTTGATGTTTTTCTGTGAAATGTTTAGATAATAGATGTTTGCAGTTACCTCTTTTAATGTTGGATAGATGTTCTCTTATTCTATCATGTAACGGTCTGCTCGTTTGCCCTAAGTATTGTAATTTGCATTTGCATTGGATTAAATAAATTACATTTGTATCTGAACACCTAATGGTGTCTCTTATGGGGTATTTATAGTTGTTATTAGAGGATATTACTACTTTACTTTTTTTACCATATTTGCACGCTTTACAGCTTGTGCAAGGAAAAAAACCTTGCAGAGCATTTCCATATAGGTCTTGGTCTCTTGGTTTAGATGATTTGTTAAATTGACTGGGTGCCAGTATACTTCCCAGATTATTTGTCTTTCTGAATATTAGTGTAGGTCGTGATTTTACAATGTCAGTTAGTAGTGGATCTTTTCTAATTATGTGCCAGTGTTTATCTAGAATCTTTTTTATAATCTTATGATCTTCACTGTATTCTGTAATGAATGATATTTGGTTATGTAATAAGTTTTTGTTCTTATTTGTATATTTTAATAATTCTGTTCTATCTTTATTTATTGCTTGATTTTTGGCTTCTTGTATTATTTTATCTTTATATCCTTTCTCTTTAAATTTCCTTTCCAAAGTGTTCGCTTGTTTCTGAAATGTATTTTCGTCTGAACAGTTTTTTCTTATCCTATAGAACTGGCCTTTAGGTGTATTGTTGATCCATCTTTCTAAATGACAGCTATCCGGATGTATGTAACTATTTGTATCTGTAGGTTTGAAATATGTTTCTGTTGTGATGGTGTTATTTATGATATTTATTTGAACATCTAAAAAATGTATATTTGTTTTACTATATTCATGGGTAAAACTTAAACCCCAAGTATTGTAATTTATGTCTTCTAGAAATAAATTGAGGAGTTCTTGATCCCCTTTCCAGATCAGAAACATATCGTCTATGAATCTCCTATAGAGCACAAGGTTTGCACCCCATGGGGAGTGTAGGATATATTTATCCTCAAACCTCCCCATGAATAAGTTAGCGTAACTGGGTGCAAACCTTGTGCCCATAGCTGTTCCTTTTAATTGTAAATAAAATGTTTGATTAAAGTTGAAATAATTATTTTCTAATATGAATTGCATACAATTTAAAATGAATTTAATCTGTGGATTTTTCATTTCATAATCTGTGTTCAAGTAGTATTCTGCGGCTTCTATTCCTAATTTGTGTTGTATGTTGGTGTATAATGAATTGACGTCGCATGTGACTAATGTGTAGTCCTCTTGCCATTTTATTGTTGTTAATGTATTTAAGAAATCTGTGGTGTCTTTTAAATGAGAGGGTAAGTTTTGTACGTATTTTTGTAGGAATGAATCCACATATTGTGACATGTTAGAAGTAAGAGCATCAATTCCTGAGATTATTGGGCGCCCTGGTGGGTGGTCTAGTGTTTTATGTATTTTAGGGAGGTAATAGAAGATTGGAGTTTTGGGATATTGTATATTTATAAATTGATACTCTTGATTATTTATTATTCCTGCTGTTTTGGCAATATTTAAAATTGTTTCGAAATTTTTTGTTTGTTTTTGAATGGGGTTAAATGATAATTTTCTGTAGGTTTCTGTGTCTCCCAGTATTCTATTGGCTTCCATAATGTAATCTTTAGTATTTAATACAACTAACCCTCCGCCTTTATCTGCTTTTTTTATTGTGATGGTTGGGTCTTCTTTAAGTTCTTTTAAGATAGTTTTCTCTTTTTTGGTTAGATTAGATGGTTTTCTTTTATTGATTTCACAATTCTCTATTTCCTCTTTTATTAGTTTTTCAAACATTTCAATATGTGCTCCTTTGTCTTGTGTCGGATAGTATGATGATTTAGGTTTAAGTGATGTGTGAATGTATTCTGATTTTTTAGTTTGTATTTGATTCTCTTGGGGATTTTTCAAAAAATGTCTTTTTAAGGTGAGTTTGCGTATAAATTGGTTTGCATTTATTAGGGTGTTGAATTTGTTTAACCTAGTAGTTGGGGCAAATGATAATCCTTTAGCTAGGACATTTTCCTGTTCTCTATTTAGGGGTTTATCACTTAAATTAAAAATGCCTTTATTAGTGTTGTTTCTTTCTGTTGTGTTTATCTCGTTTTTTTGTGCTTTCCTGGGCTCTCTGCCTCTTCTTCCTCTACTTCCTCTAATCTTCTTTTCTTTTGATTTTTTAATCTCTCTCTGTTTTCTTGTTGTATAGTGTTGGATGTGGATGGGTGTTCTTGTCTTATCCCTAAAAAATGTTGATTGTCATCATCTATGGTTTCCAATACATCATATCTATTTTCAAGTTCTATCTTTCTTTGTGAGTCTCTGGTTTCTTTATTATTATTGTGATATCTATTATAATTTGGTTCATATTCCCTATAATATTGTTGTTGTCTTGGGTGGTCATTATATGAGTTGTGTCTTCGTCTATCATGATTGGAATTAAGTTCTTCCTGATTGTGATATCTGTAATCTTCTCTTTCATGATAATTCATATTTGAATTATGTGTGTTTCTTCTCCAATTTTGTCTGCTACTCCAATCATTTGTGTAGTGATCTCTATTCTTCCAATTTTGTGTGTAATTATTTCTATAGTCTCTATTTGAATATCTGTATTCCCAATTTTGTGTTGGGTTATGGTTGTAATTGTAGAATCCACCTCCATAGTTATTGGTTCTACTTCTGTAATAGTTATCTGTATCTCTATAATTTTGCCCATAATCATTTCTATGGGTTCTAAAATATCTATTGGAATGATGTCTAGAATTATATTCTTCTCTGTGTCTATCTGGATATGTCCCTGTGTGTTGTTCATAATTATCTCTATATTCTTTTTTTACATTTTTAGTCCATTGTTCTCTATTCGTATGATCACTTCTCTTATTTGAATATTGTTGATTGTTTTTATTCGTTTTTTTAAAAAGTTCATTATTTCCTTTTTTATTTGTATTGTTCTTATCTGTATCAATTGTTTCCATTTCTATTTCTTCTATATCTGTGTCATTATTTTCACAGTAGTCTTTTGGTGAAATTCTTTTATTTTTATTTTTGTTATGATTATAGTCAGTTTCATCTCTCTCTAATTTTTTTCTTTTACTATTATATATACTTGTGTTAAGATCTTTCATATTTTTAATGATGCTTTGTTGTTTTTCTTTAAATTTGCTATCTTCTATATATGGTTTGAGTGTTTCTTTAAATTGATTAATTTTTATGGAAAGATTTTCTAATGTTCTAGTGCGAGATTTTATAATTACTTGCATCAGATCTAATGATGCTTTTTCTAGTACATTGCACCATTCATTTTCGTGATCTTCTTCTAATTCGAAAGTGCAATTTTTCTTCAGTCTAAGTCCTCTTGGGACCATATTGGAACTGGTGTATTTTTCCATAAATATTATTTCAATTTTTTGTTTTATTTCTCTCATCATTATATTTTCTAATTCAGACATTTCTTCATGTATGTCTATATTAGTTTTATGTAATAGTGTGTCATTAGAATCATTCGATATATCATAACAACAGTACAATAGTGTACTGATTACCCGATAGAAAATAACCATTATTTGATGGCACATATCCTCATACTTATTCGAATATGACAACAATTGAATTAACACACCACAGTCTCCCTTCACATTTTCACTAAACATCACTTCTCACTCACATGTTTTATTTATTTTATTTATTTATTTATTTATTTTATTTTCAACAAATATATTTCAGTATAAATGTGTTAACAACATTATTTGTATACAAAGAATCTGTCATTGAAAGAAAATGAATAAGGCTAAGAAATGATATTTTATAAACCGGAACATATTAGAGCATTAATTAGGGGGAGTATCCTAACCTCAACAGGACTATATAGGAGCCTAAAAGACACACCAGATTATACAGTCTTGATAAAGGCGCAAGTTACGGCGCTGAAACGCGTAGAAAACCTGACATCGAGTGTGGAAAGATTGGCTCCAGTACAAGAAACACTCCCCCCACGATCCGGTTGCCTGATAGGTCCTCCGTGTACAACGTCAACGTCACACGCACATCAGGGTAGGAAGTAGTTGCGGAGGAAATTCAAACAGCGGCAAAGCCGCTTGGAGAACTCGACCTACTTACAAAAGCACTCTTCCCAGAACCCAAGGTAATACAAAGAAAATAAACACGGAGGTAAGGAATATCAGAGGTCCGGTTAGGGGGAGAATAAACTGCAAACTAACAACAGCACAGTACTACATTTGGATTTTAACTGTTTTAGAATTGGTTGTGGCCACAACTTAAGAAAACCATAAGGATTACAAATCCGAACTTTCACCATAAGGATTAAAAATCCGAACTTTTAGCATTTTTATACGATAAAGATGTACCCCCATATGCTCTAAACAGATTCATTGTATGGTATAACCATACAATACGATTGAAACGATCTTATACTGTTTTTTATCTTAGTAAAGTTTTTTAAATTTATCACGATTTGTTTGTTTTTTCATCTAGAAGTTAAGTCATTTTTAAATTCATCACGATTTGTTTGTTTATTCATTTAAATTCATCACGATTTAAATTCATCACGATTTGTTTGTCTATCCATTTAGAAGCACAATTTGTGTATCAATTTATTTAGAGGTACAGTGATAATACACCGTGCATACACATTTTGAAGAAATAGAAGGGTTTTATAAAATTGTCCTTGAGGAATTTTAAGAGTCAACGTTTTGTTTTTGTTTGTTTATTTGTTCACATTTTTTGGAGAGACACTACTTAACACCAGAACCACACAAAAAATTTATGATTCAAAGAAATTATATTTATTCAAAGAAATTATATTTATGATATTTTGGTAAATCCATACACATTCTATCACAGTGTATACACACTTCAAATCATAGTTTATACTCACAGCTCTTTTAGAGCGCTCCCCACACCCACCCCTACTCGCACATTTCTATACATCTGATATTGGGAGCATATCAGATTTGGGGAAGCTAGTTGAGTCCTATCTACATATCACTCCACACTTTCCTTTTCTTGCATTCTTCTCTTCTCCCGTAGAGTGAATAGTAGATAAAACCATGGACATGTTTAATCTAAGAGATAATATACTGTCTGATATATCGAATGATTCTAATGACACACTATTACATAAAACTAATATAGACATACATGAAGAAATGTCTGAATTAGAAAATATAATGATGAGAGAAATAAAACAAAAAATTGAAATAATATTTATGGAAAAATACACCAGTTCCAATATGGTCCCAAGAGGACTTAGACTGAAGAAAAATTGCACTTTCGAATTAGAAGAAGATCACGAAAATGAATGGTGCAATGTACTAGAAAAAGCATCATTAGATCTGATGCAAGTAATTATAAAATCTCGCACTAGAACATTAGAAAATCTTTCCATAAAAATTAATCAATTTAAAGAAACACTCAAACCATATATAGATGATAGCAAATTTAAAGAAAAACAACAAAGCATCATTAAAAATATGAAAGATCTTAACACAAGTATATATAATAGTAAAAGAAAAAAATTAGAGAGAGATGAAACTGACTATAATCATAACAAAAATAAAAATAAAAGAATTTCACCAAAAGACTACTGTGAAAATAATGACACAGATATAGAAGAAATAGAAATGGAAACAATTGATACAGATAAGAACAATACAAATAAAAAAGGAAATAATGAACTTTTTAAAAAAACGAATAAAAACAATCAACAATATTCAAATAAGAGAAGTGATCATACGAATAGAGAACAATGGACTAAAAATGTAAAAAAAGAATATAGAGATAATTATGAACAACACACAGGGACATATCCAGATAGACACAGAGAAGAATATAATTCTAGACATCATTCCAATAGATATTTTAGAACCCATAGAAATGATTATGGGCAAAATTATAGAGATACAGATAACTATTACAGAAGTAGAACCAATAACTATGGAGGTGGATTCTACAATTACAACCATAACCCAACACAAAATTGGGAATACAGATATTCAAATAGAGACTATAGAAATAATTACACACAAAATTGGAAGAATAGAGATCACTACACAAATGATTGGAGTAGCAGACAAAATTGGAGAAGAAACACACATAATTCAAATATGAATTATCATGAAAGAGAAGATTACAGATATCACAATCAGGAAGAACTTAATTCCAATCATGATAGACGAAGACACAACTCATATAATGACCACCCAAGACAACAACAATATTATAGGGAATATGAACCAAATTATAATAGATATCACAATAATAATAAAGAAACCAGAGACTCACAAAGAAAGATAGAACTTGAAAATAGATATGATGTATTGGAAACCATAGATGATGACAATCAACATTTTTTAGGGATAAGACAAGAACACCCATCCACATCCAACACTATACAACAAGAAAACAGAGAGAGATTAAAAAATCAAAAGAAAAGAAGATTAGAGGAAGTAGAGGAAGAAGAGGCAGAGAGCCCAGGAAAGCACAAAAAAACGAGATAAACACAACAGAAAGAAACAACACTAATAAAGGCATTTTTAATTTAAGTGATAAACCCCTAAATAGAGAACAGGAAAATGTCCTAGCTAAAGGATTATCATTTGCCCCAACTACTAGGTTAAACAAATTCAACACCCTAATAAATGCAAACCAATTTATACGCAAACTCACCTTAAAAAGACATTTTTTGAAAAATCCCCAAGAGAATCAAATACAAACTAAAAAATCAGAATACATTCACACATCACTTAAACCTAAATCATCATACTATCCGACACAAGACAAAGGAGCACATATTGAAATGTTTGAAAAACTAATAAAAGAGGAAATAGAGAATTGTGAAATCAATAAAAGAAAACCATCTAATCTAACCAAAAAAGAGAAAACTATCTTAGAAGAACTTAAAGAAGACCCAACCATCACAATAAAAAAAGCAGATAAAGGCGGAGGGTTAGTTGTATTAAATACTAAAGATTACATTATGGAAGCCAATAGAATACTGGGAGACACAGAAACCTACAGAAAATTATCATTTAACCCCATTCAAAAACAAACAAAAAATTTCGAAACAATTTTAAATATTGCCAAAACAGCAGGAATAATAAATAATCAAGAGTATCAATTTATAAATATACAATATCCCAAAACTCCAATCTTCTATTACCTCCCTAAAATACATAAAACACTAGACCACCCACCAGGGCGCCCAATAATCTCAGGAATTGATGCTCTTACTTCTAACATGTCACAATATGTGGATTCATTCCTACAAAAATACGTACAAAACTTACCCTCTCATTTAAAAGACACCACAGATTTCTTAAATACATTAACAACAATAAAATGGCAAGAGGACTACACATTAGTCACATGCGACGTCAATTCATTATACACCAACATACAACACAAATTAGGAATAGAAGCCGCAGAATACTACTTGAACACAGATTATGAAATGAAAAATCCACAGATTAAATTCATTTTAAATTGTATGCAATTCATATTAGAAAATAATTATTTCAACTTTAATCAAACATTTTATTTACAATTAAAAGGAACAGCTATGGGCACAAGGTTTGCACCCAGTTACGCTAACTTATTCATGGGGAGGTTTGAGGATAAATATATCCTACACTCCCCATGGGGTGCAAACCTTGTGCTCTATAGGAGATTCATAGACGATATGTTTCTGATCTGGAAAGGGGATCAAGAACTCCTCAATTTATTTCTAGAAGACATAAATTACAATACTTGGGGTTTAAGTTTTACCCATGAATATAGTAAAACAAATATACATTTTTTAGATGTTCAAATAAATATCATAAATAACACCATCACAACAGAAACATATTTCAAACCTACAGATACAAATAGTTACATACATCCGGATAGCTGTCATTTAGAAAGATGGATCAACAATACACCTAAAGGCCAGTTCTATAGGATAAGAAAAAACTGTTCAGACGAAAATACATTTCAGAAACAAGCGAACACTTTGGAAAGGAAATTTAAAGAGAAAGGATATAAAGATAAAATAATACAAGAAGCCAAAAATCAAGCAATAAATAAAGATAGAACAGAATTATTAAAATATACAAATAAGAACAAAAACTTATTACCAAACCAAATATCATTCATTACAGAATACAGTGAAGATCATAAGATTATAAAAAAGATTCTAGATAAACACTGGCACATAATTAGAAAAGATCCACTACTAACTGACATTGTAAAATCACGACCTACACTAATATTCAGAAAGACAAATAATCTGGGAAGTATACTGGCACCCAGTCAATTTAACAAATCATCTAAACCAAGAGACCAAGACCTATATGGAAATGCTCTGCAAGGTTTTTTTCCTTGCACAAGCTGTAAAGCGTGCAAATATGGTAAAAAAAGTAAAGTAGTAATATCCTCTAATAACAACTATAAATACCCCATAAGAGACACCATTAGGTGTTCAGATACAAATGTAATTTATTTAATCCAATGCAAATGCAAATTACAATACTTAGGGCAAACGAGCAGACCGTTACATGATAGAATAAGAGAACATCTATCCAACATTAAAAGAGGTAACTGCAAACATCTATTATCTAAACATTTCACAGAAAAACATCAAAAAAAACCAATAGGATTCACATACTGGGGTATAAAAAAGATACATAATAACAGAGGAGGTAATATGGAAAATATGTTACTATTAAAGGAAGCTGAACTCATATTCAAATTCAATACTCTCACACCATATGGCCTCAATGCAGAGCTTAACTTGAATCCTTTCTTGTGAGTGCAGCGAAAACAGTGAACAGTATTGCCATAACAACAGTACAATAGTGTACTGATTACCCGATAGAAAATAACCATTATTTGATGGCACATATCCTCATACTTATTCGAATATGACAACAATTGAATTAACACACCACAGTCTCCCTTCACATTTTCACTAAACATCACTTCTCACTCACATGTTTTATTTATTTTATTTATTTATTTATTTATTTTATTTTCAACAAATATATTTCAGTATAAATGTGTTAACAACATTATTTGTATACAAAGAATCTGTCATTGAAAGAAAATGAATAAGGCTAAGAAATGATATTTTATAAACCGGAACATATTAGAGCATTAATTAGGGGGAGTATCCTAACCTCAACAGGACTATATAGGAGCCTAAAAGACACACCAGATTATACAGTCTTGATAAAGGCGCAAGTTACGGCGCTGAAACGCGTAGAAAACCTGACATCGAGTGTGGAAAGATTGGCTCCAGTACAAGAAACACTCCCCCCACGATCCGGTTGCCTGATAGGTCCTCCGTGTACAACGTCAACGTCACACGCACATCAGGGTAGGAAGTAGTTGCGGAGGAAATTCAAACAGCGGCAAAGCCGCTTGGAGAACTCGACCTACTTACAAAAGCACTCTTCCCAGAACCCAAGGTAATACAAAGAAAATAAACACGGAGGTAAGGAATATCAGAGGTCCGGTTAGGGGGAGAATAAACTGCAAACTAACAACAGCACAGTACTACATTTGGATTTTAACTGTTTTAGAATTGGTTGTGGCCACAACTTAAGAAAACCATAAGGATTACAAATCCGAACTTTCACCATAAGGATTAAAAATCCGAACTTTTAGCATTTTTATACGATAAAGATGTACCCCCATATGCTCTAAACAGATTCATTGTATGGTATAACCATACAATACGATTGAAACGATCTTATACTGTTTTTTATCTTAGTAAAGTTTTTTAAATTTATCACGATTTGTTTGTTTATTCATCTAGAAGTTAAGTCATTTTTAAATTCATCACGATTTGTTTGTTTATTCATTTAAATTCATCACGATTTAAATTCATCACGATTTGTTTGTTTATCCATTTAGAAGCACAATTTGTGTATCAATTTATTTAGAGGTACAGTGATAATACACCGTGCATACACATTTTGAAGAAATAGAAGGGTTTTATAAAATTGTCCTTGAGGAATTTTAAGAGTCAATGTTTTGTTTTTGTTTGTTTATTTGTTCACATTTTTTTGGAGAGACACTACTTAACACCAGAACCACACAAAAAATTTATGATTCAAAGAAATTATATTTATTCAAAGAAATTATATTTATGATATTTTGGTAAATCCATACACATTCTATCACAGTGTATACACACTTCAAATCATAGTTTATACTCACAGCTCTTTTAGAGCGCTCCCCACACCCACCCCTACTCGCACATTTCTATACATCTGATATTGGGAGCATATCAGATTTGGGGAAGCTAGTTGAGTCCTATCTACATATCACTCCACACTTTCCTTTTCTTGCATTCTTCTCTTCTCCCGTAGAGTGAATAGTAGATAAAACCATGGACATGTTTAATCTAAGAGATAATATACTATCTGATATATCGAATGATTCTAATGACACACTATTACATAAAACTAATATAGACATACATGAAGAAATGTCTGAATTAGAAAATATAATGATGAGAGAAATAAAACAAAAAATTGAAATAATATTTATGGAAAAATACACCAGTTCCAATATGGTCCCAAGAGGACTTAGACTGAAGAAAAATTGCACTTTCGAATTAGAAGAAGATCACGAAAATGAATGGTGCAATGTACTAGAAAAAGCATCATTAGATCTGATGCAAGTAATTATAAAATCTCGCACTAGAACATTAGAAAATCTTTCCATAAAAATTAATCAATTTAAAGAAACACTCAAACCATATATAGAAGATAGCAAATTTAAAGAAAAACAACAAAGCATCATTAAAAATATGAAAGATCTTAACACAAGTATATATAATAGTAAAAGAAAAAAATTAGAGAGAGATGAAACTGACTATAATCATAACAAAAATAAAAATAAAAGAATTTCACCAAAAGACTACTGTGAAAATAATGACACAGATATAGAAGAAATAGAAATGGAAACAATTGATACAGATAAGAACAATACAAATAAAAAAGGAAATAATGAACTTTTTAAAAAAACGAATAAAAACAATCAACAATATTCAAATAAGAGAAGTGATCATACGAATAGAGAACAATGGACTAAAAATGTAAAAAAAGAATATAGAGATAATTATGAACAACACACAGGGACATATCCAGATAGACACAGAGAAGAATATAATTCTAGACATCATTCCAATAGATATTTTAGAACCCATAGAAATGATTATGGGCAAAATTATAGAGATACAGATAACTATTACAGAAGTAGAACCAATAACTATGGAGGTGGATTCTACAATTACAACCATAACCCAACACAAAATTGGGAATACAGATATTCAAATAGAGACTATAGAAATAATTACACACAAAATTGGAAGAATAGAGATCACTACACAAATGATTGGAGTAGCAGACAAAATTGGAGAAGAAACACACATAATTCAAATATGAATTATCATGAAAGAGAAGATTACAGATATCACAATCAGGAAGAACTTAATTCCAATCATGATAGACGAAGACACAACTCATATAATGACCACCCAAGACAACAACAATATTATAGGGAATATGAACCAAATTATAATAGATATCACAATAATAATAAAGAAACCAGAGACTCACAAAGAAAGATAGAACTTGAAAATAGATATGATGTATTGGAAACCATAGATGATGACAATCAACATTTTTTAGGGATAAGACAAGAACACCCATCCACATCCAACACTATACAACAAGAAAACAGAGAGAGATTAAAAAATCAAAAGAAAAGAAGATTAGAGGAAGTAGAGGAAGAAGAGGCAGAGAGCCCAGGAAAGCACAAAAAAACGAGATAAACACAACAGAAAGAAACAACACTAATAAAGGCATTTTTAATTTAAGTGATAAACCCCTAAATAGAGAACAGGAAAATGTCCTAGCTAAAGGATTATCATTTGCCCCAACTACTAGGTTAAACAAATTCAACACCCTAATAAATGCAAACCAATTTATACGCAAACTCACCTTAAAAAGACATTTTTTGAAAAATCCCCAAGAGAATCAAATACAAACTAAAAAATCAGAATACATTCACACATCACTTAAACCTAAATCATCATACTATCCGACACAAGACAAAGGAGCACATATTGAAATGTTTGAAAAACTAATAAAAGAGGAAATAGAGAATTGTGAAATCAATAAAAGAAAACCATCTAATCTAACCAAAAAAGAGAAAACTATCTTAAAAGAACTTAAAGAAGACCCAACCATCACAATAAAAAAAGCAGATAAAGGCGGAGGGTTAGTTGTATTAAATACTAAAGATTACATTATGGAAGCCAATAGAATACTGGGAGACACAGAAACCTACAGAAAATTATCATTTAACCCCATTCAAAAACAAACAAAAAATTTCGAAACAATTTTAAATATTGCCAAAACAGCAGGAATAATAAATAATCAAGAGTATCAATTTATAAATATACAATATCCCAAAACTCCAATCTTCTATTACCTCCCTAAAATACATAAAACACTAGACCACCCACCAGGGCGCCCAATAATCTCAGGAATTGATGCTCTTACTTCTAACATGTCACAATATGTGGATTCATTCCTACAAAAATACGTACAAAACTTACCCTCTCATTTAAAAGACACCACAGATTTCTTAAATACATTAACAACAATAAAATGGCAAGAGGACTACACATTAGTCACATGCGACGTCAATTCATTATACACCAACATACAACACAAATTAGGAATAGAAGCCGCAGAATACTACTTGAACACAGATTATGAAATGAAAAATCCACAGATTAAATTCATTTTAAATTGTATGCAATTCATATTAGAAAATAATTATTTCAACTTTAATCAAACATTTTATTTACAATTAAAAGGAACAGCTATGGGCACAAGGTTTGCACCCAGTTACGCTAACTTATTCATGGGGAGGTTTGAGGATAAATATATCCTACACTCCCCATGGGGTGCAAACCTTGTGCTCTATAGGAGATTCATAGACGATATGTTTCTGATCTGGAAAGGGGATCAAGAACTCCTCAATTTATTTCTAGAAGACATAAATTACAATACTTGGGGTTTAAGTTTTACCCATGAATATAGTAAAACAAATATACATTTTTTAGATGTTCAAATAAATATCATAAATAACACCATCACAACAGAAACATATTTCAAACCTACAGATACAAATAGTTACATACATCCGGATAGCTGTCATTTAGAAAGATGGATCAACAATACACCTAAAGGCCAGTTCTATAGGATAAGAAAAAACTGTTCAGACGAAAATACATTTCAGAAACAAGCGAACACTTTGGAAAGGAAATTTAAAGAGAAAGGATATAAAGATAAAATAATACAAGAAGCCAAAAATCAAGCAATAAATAAAGATAGAACAGAATTATTAAAATATACAAATAAGAACAAAAACTTATTACATAACCAAATATCATTCATTACAGAATACAGTGAAGATCATAAGATTATAAAAAAGATTCTAGATAAACACTGGCACATAATTAGAAAAGATCCACTACTAACTGAAATTGTAAAATCACGACCTACACTAATATTCAGAAAGACAAATAATCTGGGAAGTATACTGGCACCCAGTCAATTTAACAAATCATCTAAACCAAGAGACCAAGACCTATATGGAAATGCTCTGCAAGGTTTTTTTCCTTGCACAAGCTGTAAAGCGTGCAAATATGGTAAAAAAAGTAAAGTAGTAATATCCTCTAATAACAACTATAAATACCCCATAAGAGACACCATTAGGTGTTCAGATACAAATGTAATTTATTTAATCCAATGCAAATGCAAATTACAATACTTAGGGCAAACGAGCAGACCGTTACATGATAGAATAAGAGAACATCTATCCAACATTAAAAGAGGTAACTGCAAACATCTATTATCTAAACATTTCACAGAAAAACATCAAAAAAAAACAATAGGATTCACATACTGGGGTATAAAAAAGATACATAATAACAGAGGAGGTAATATGGAAAATATGTTACTATTAAAGGAAGCTGAACTCATATTCAAATTCAATACTCTCACACCATATGGCCTCAATGCAGAGCTTAACTTGAATCCTTTCTTGTGAGTGCAGCGAAAACAGTGAACAGTATTGCCATAACAACAGTACAATAGTGTACTGATTACCCGATAGAAAATAACCATTATTTGATGGCACATATCCTCATACTTATTCGAATATGACAACAATTGAATTAACACACCACAGTCTCCCTTCACATTTTCACTAAACATCACTTCTCACTCACATGTTTTATTTATTTTATTTATTTATTTATTTATTTTATTTTCAACAAATATATTTCAGTATAAATGTGTTAACAACATTATTTGTATACAAAGAATCTGTCATTGAAAGAAAATGAATAAGGCTAAGAAATGATATTTTATAAACCGGAACATATTAGAGCATTAATTAGGGGGAGTATCCTAACCTCAACAGGACTATATAGGAGCCTAAAAGACACACCAGATTATACAGTCTTGATAAAGGCGCAAGTTACGGCGCTGAAACGCGTAGAAAACCTGACATCGAGTGTGGAAAGATTGGCTCCAGTACAAGAAACACTCCCCCCACGATCCGGTTGCCTGATAGGTCCTCCGTGTACAACGTCAACGTCACACGCACATCAGGGTAGGAAGTAGTTGCGGAGGAAATTCAAACAGCGGCAAAGCCGCTTGGAGAACTCGACCTACTTACAAAAGCACTCTTCCCAGAACCCAAGGTAATACAAAGAAAATAAACACGGAGGTAAGGAATATCAGAGGTCCGGTTAGGGGGAGAATAAACTGCAAACTAACAACAGCACAGTACTACATTTGGATTTTAACTGTTTTAGAATTGGTTGTGGCCACAACTTAAGAAAACCATAAGGATTACAAATCCGAACTTTCACCATAAGGATTAAAAATCCGAACTTTTAGCATTTTTATACGATAAAGATGTACCCCCATATGCTCTAAACAGATTCATTGTATGGTATAACCATACAATACGATTGAAACGATCTTATACTGTTTTTTATCTTAGTAAAGTTTTTTAAATTTATCACGATTTGTTTGTTTATTCATCTAGAAGTTAAGTCATTTTTAAATTCATCACGATTTGTTTGTTTATCCATTTAGAAGCACAATTTGTGTATCAATTTATTTAGAGGTACAGTGATAATACACCGTGCATACACATTTTGAAGAAATAGAAGGGTTTTATAAAATTGTCCTTGAGGAATTTTAAGAGTCAACGTTTTGTTTTTGTTTGTTTATTTGTTCACATTTTTTTGGAGAGACACTACTTAACACCAGAACCACACAAAAAATTTATGATTCAAAGAAATTATATTTATTCAAAGAAATTATATTTATGATATTTTGGTAAATCCATACACATTCTATCACAGTGTATACACACTTCAAATCATAGTTTATACTCACAGCTCTTTTAGAGCGCTCCCCACACCCACCCCTACTCGCACATTTCTATACATCTGATATTGGGAGCATATCAGATTTGGGGAAGCTAGTTGAGTCCTATCTACATATCACTCCACACTTTCCTTTTCCAGCATAATAGTTTTGCAATGGCAGAGGTTGTGGGCAATGCTTCTGGTCTACTGTTCTAATTCTTCCAGAGCCTACATTGATCCATCTGCCTCTCTCTGCTGATCTCTGGGGTAGAGGGACTTCGTTCTGATCCCAGAAGGAAGCCTCTTCTAAAGATGATGCACATGAAAGCCCGCAAACAGTTTGCTGAAGACAAGCAGACTAAGGAAATGGAATACTGGAACCATGTCCTGTGATCCAATGAGACCAAGATAAACTTATTTGGTTCTGATGGTGTCAAGCGTGTGGTGGCAAATAGGTAAGGAGTACAAAGACAAGTGTGTCTTTGTACAGTTAAGCATTGTGGTGTGAGTGTCATGGTCTGGACCTGCATGAATGCTGCCGGCACTGGGGAGCTACAGTTCATTGAGGGAACCATGAATGCCAACATGTACTGTAACATACTGAAGCAGAGACTGGGCCGCAGGGCAGTATTCCAACATGAAAACGACCCCAAACACACCTCCAAGATGACCATTGCCTTGCTAAAAAAGCTGAGGGTAAAGGTGATGGACTGGCCAATCAAGTCTTAAGACCTAAACCCTATTGAGCATCTGTGGGGCATCCTCAAACAGAAGCTGGTGGAGCGCAAGGTCTCTAATATCCACCAGCTCAGTGATGTCGTCATGGAGGAGTAAAAGAGGACTCCAGTGGCAAACTGTGAAGCTCTGGGGAACTCAATGCCCAAGAGGGTTAAGGCAGTGCTGGAAAATAATGGTGGCCACACAAAATATTGACACTTTGGGCCCAATTTGGATATTTCCACTTAGGGGTTTACTCACTTTTGTTGCCAATGGTTTAGACATTAATGGCTGTGTGTTGAGTTATTTTGAGGGGACAGCAAATTTACACTGTTATACAGGCTGTACACTCACTACTTTACATTGTAGCAAAGTGTCATTGCTTCAGTGTTGTCACATGAAAAGATATAATACAATATTTACAAAAATGTGAGGGGTGTACTTACTTTTGTGAGATACTGTATGTATATGCTTATATACATATAATCATATACATAAATAAATTCTGCCCATTGCTGCGCTACTTACCCTATTCACTGTGCGAGGTTCTGATGCTGTCTGTGATGGCATCAGAACAAGGCTCCCATAGGAGCCAATGGAAGTGCGCTCTCATGAGCGCAATGCTTCCTAGCAATGCGAATGCAAGCTCGCTTTCGCATTTTGATTTACTTGTAACACACATTATCATGCGCTGGTATTACAAAGTGGAGCGCTAATTGCTTGCAAGCTATATTTAGCACTCCACTTGTAATCTAGGTCTATATGTATTAATGGCAAGAACATACACTGTTATCAGAGGGAAATGAAACAGCAATGCCTTTCGATAGCCTAATGTGTTTATCTGAGCCTAGCTCAATCATAGCTTATTTTAGGCTTGCCAGAAACCTGTGTATGATTCAATACTTGTTGCCCCTATGATCTGTTGATTTCTATTTTTTTCTTGTCTACAAATTGTCCATAGCTATAGACCAAAAGTGAATTGAGTGACCCAATCTCTCTAAAGTTTTTCTGTATTTCATAATTTGTGGCATGCAGACTTGCAGTTTGGAGGGTTTCCCTATATTCAATATGCCATCCCTGACAGTTCCATAAAAGGGAAATTATTACCAATAGCCATTATTTTCTTATTTTCTGGAACCTTTTTTTACTCTTATTTTATTAATTTATTAAGTCATTTTAATATATTATCTTTTAAACATTAGAAGGCCAATAATTCATCTCTTTGCTTTTCCTTGTTATGGAATAGATTCGGAACCATAGTACGATGAGCTTTATATTATTTATTTATATCTTAAGAATGTTACAATTATTATTTAAACATTAGACTTTCAGCTGCAGTCAGTGAAGGCCACAACATGCCTTGATTTAAGAATGTCTCTGACTGTGCACAGATGAGTCAATCAAGTTCAGTCAATTTTAATAACTCAAGCAAACTATGACTTATTTGTGACCATTGAGGTCTGCTGATATAGTTTGAATAGATGTACAGAAACTGAAAAATTAACTCACTATATGAGATAGGTATATTGATGTGTATCTGAGAATCGCAGACAATGCACTTTTTATTAAGAAGAGGTCAGTTAGTGAATATAATAAATACAATATATGTGATATATTTATTTAAATAATACATTTTAATTTAATTTAACTTTATTTTATTTTTATTTTATTGAATTATTGAATTTTTATTTAATTAATTAATTAATTAACACCTAGATTACGAGTTTTGCGTTAGAGGCTGTGTGTTGCTAACTAGCAGTTTATGCTCACCACTCACTTACAGACAGCGCTGGTATTACGGGTTTTTACAAAGAAAGGTGTTAAAAGGCAAGAAGTGAGCGTTGAGCAAAATTGTGCTCTTTACCGCACTCCAATACCAGCGCTACTTACGTTAGCGGTGAGCTGGTGTAACATGCTTGTGCGCGATTTCCCCATAGGAATCAACGGGGAGAGCCGGCTGAAAAAAAGTCTAACACCTGCAAAAAAGCAGCGTAAAACTCAGTAACGCAGCCCCATTGATTCCTATGGGGAAATAAAATTTATGTCTACACCTAATACCCTAACATGAACCCCGAGCCTAAACACCCCTAATCTTGCACTTATTAACCGCTAATATGCCACCCCCAACATCGCCGACACCTACATTATACTTATTAACCCCTAATCTGCTGCTCCAACATTGCCGACACCTACATTTTAATTTTTAACCCCTAATCCGCTGCCCCCAACATCGCCGACACCTACATTATATTTATTAATCCCTAATCTGCCGCCCCAACGTCGTTGCCACTATTCTAAATTTATTAACCCGTAAACCTAAGTATAACCCTAACCCTACCACCCCAACTTAAATATAATTTAAATAAATCTAAATAAAATTCATATAATTAACTAAATTATTCCTATTTAAAACTTAATACTTATCTGTAAAATAAACCCTAAAATAGCTACAATATAACTAATAGTTACATTGTAGCTAGCTTAGGGTTTATTTTTATTTTACAGGAAAGTTTGTATTTATTTTAACTAGGTAGAATAGTTACTAAATAGTTATTAACTATTTAATAAACTACCTAGCTAAAATAAAGACAAATTGACCTGTAAAATAAAACCTAACCTAAGTTACACTAACACCTAACACTACACTATAATTACATTATTTCCCTAAATTAAATACAATTAAATACAATTAAATAAAATTATCTAAAGTACAAAACCCCCCCACTAAATTACAGAAAATAATAAACAAATTACAAGATTTTTAAACTAATTACACCTAATCTAATCCCCCTAACAAAATAAAAAAGCCCCCAAAAATAAAAAAAGCCCTACCCTACACTAAATTACAAATAGCCCTTAAAAGGGCCTTTTGCGGGGCATTGCCCCAAAGTAATCAGCTCTTTTACCTGTAAAAAAAATTACAAATCCCCCCAACATTAAAACCCACCACCCACACAACCAACCCTACTCTAAAACCCACCCAATACCCCCTTAAAAAAAAACTAACACTAACCCCTTGAAGATCACCTTACCGGGAGAAGTCTTCATCCAACCGGGCCGAATTCCTCAACGAAGCCAGGAGAAGTCTTCATCCAAGCCGGGCGAAGTGGTCCTCCAGACGGGCAGAAGTCTTCATCCAAACGCCATCTTCTATCTTCATCCATCCGGCGCGGAGCGGGTCCATCTTCAATACTTCAGACGCGGAGCACCCTCTTCATCCGACGGCTAACACTGAATGAAGGTTGCTTTAAATGACGTCATCCAAGATTCGAACAGCCAATAGAATGCCAGCTCAATCCTATTGGCTGATTGCATCAGCCAATAGGATTTTTTCTACCTTAATTCTGATTGGCTGATAGAATTCTATCAGCCAATCAGAATTTAAGGGACACCATCTTGGATGACGTCATTTAAAGGAACTTTCATTCAGTGTTAGCCGTCGGATGAAGAGGATGCTCCACGTCGGTTGTCTTGAAGATGGACCCGTTCTGCGCTGGATGGATGAAGATAGAAGATGCCGTCTGGATGAAGACTTCTGCCTGTCTGGAGGACCACTTAGCCTGGCTTGGATGAAGACTTCTCACCGGCTTCGTTAAGGACTTCGGCCCAGTTGGATGAAGACTTCTCCCGGTAAGGTGATCTTCAAGGGTTTAGTGTTAGGTTTTTTAAGGGGGTATTGGGTGGGTTTTAGAGTAGGGTTGGTTGTTTGGGTTGGGGGTTTTAATGTTGGGGGTGGGATTTGTAATTTTTTTTACAGGTAAAAGAGCTGATTACTTTGGGTGGGGCAATGCCCAACAAAAGGCCCTTTTAAGGGCTATTTGTAATTTAGTGTAGGGTAGGGCTTTTTTTTATTTTGGGGGGCTTTTTTATTTTGTTAGGGGGATTAGATTAGGTGTAATTAGTTTAAAAATCTTGTAATTTGTTTATTATTTTCTGTAATTTAGTGTGGGGGGGGTTGTACTTTAGATAATTTAATTTAATTGTATTTAATTGTATTTCATTTAGGTAAATAATTTAATTATAGTATAGTGTTAGGTGTTAGTGTAACTTAGGTTAGGTTTTATTTTACAGGTCAATTTGTCTTTATTTTAGCTAGGTAGTTTATTAAATAGTTAATAACTATTTAGTAACTATTCTACCTAGTTAAAATAAATACAAACTTGCCTGTAAAATAAAAATAAACCCTAAGCTAGCTACAATGCCACTATTAGTTATATTGTAGCAATTTTAGGGTTTATTTTACAGGTAAGTATTTAGTTTTAAATAGGAATAATTTAGTTAATGATATACATTTTTATTAAGATTTCTTTTAATTATATTTAAGTTAGGGGGGGTTAGGGTTAGACTTAGGTTTAGGGGTTAATAACTTTAGTATAGTGGCGGTGACGTAGGGAGCAGCAGATTAGGGGTTAATAAATGTAGGTAGGTGTCGGCGATGTTAGGGACGGCAGATTAGGGGTTAATATTTAACTAATGATTGCAAGGCGGGAGTGCAGCGGTTTAGGGGTTAATATATTTATTATAGTGGCGGCGATGTCCGGTTAGGCAGATTAGGGGTTAAAAATTTTCTTTTAGTGTTTGCGATGCAGGAGGGCCTCGGTTTAGGGGTTAATAGGTAGTTTATGGGTGTTAGTGTACTTTTTAGCAATTTAGTTAAGAGTTTTATGCTACGGCTTTGTAGTGTAAAACTCTTAACTACTGACTTTAAAATGCGGTACCAGTCTTGACAGGAGAGGGTCTACCATTCACTTTTTGGCAGATTCGTAATACCGGCGCTAAGCAAGTCCCATTGAAAAAAAGAGGATATGCAATTTACGTAAGTGGATTTGCGGTATTGCCAAGTCTGGCCAAAAAAGTGAGTGGTACACCTGCGCCTGCAAGACTCGTAATACCAGCGGCCATTAAAAATCAGCTTTAGGACCGGCCAACGCTGTTTTTTAAGCCTAACGCAAAACTCGTAATCTAGGTATAAGTAAATAAGGCTAGATTACAAGTGGAGCGCAAAATAAAGTTTTCACAAAAAGAAAAGTGCGCTCCAAATGTGCGCATACAAATGTGAGCTAGAGTTAGAAGCAGGCGCATATTATGGCCCAGGCCAACAAGGCACGTGCCTAGGGTGGGACATTTTGGGGGTGGCACTCTTATACCCTCTACTGTTGCTAAATAGGGAATATGCTCTAACTCAAAAACCCAGTAACCACAGGACTCGACAAAACACTTGCACCTTTCATATTTAGCTCAGGCATTCTGGTTTGGAGCCCCCCCAGACACCCATAGGTACCCCGCTGTTGCCGATGGTTTATCCCCCAGCCGTGCCTAAAATCTTTAGCCCGGTATGACAGGTTTACTGCAGAGTGTCAGTGTTAGTGCTAGGCAGACTTGGGCGGGCATTACTTGTGTGGGCGAAATGCAGTCAGGCGAGGATTTCAGTATACAGCAGGATTAAGATAGTGGATACAAAAATACTGCTCATAATTATAGCACTGTACATGATGGGTAGACTCTGAAAAATAGCGCAAGTAAAGGCTGTTGAAAGCTGTAAGCAACCTAGCCATGCTCCAAAACTACCAAGAGACCCAACCCCGAAATTCAAGTCTGAAATAGACGAATACCTGAAGGGAGCTTTTGAGGATAACTGGATCAATCAACAGACTCTATCATAGATAATAACAGACAACCCAAGGACACCAATGTTCTATACCTTGCCAAAATCCATAAGGATCTAAGAAAACCACCAGGACATCCCATTGTATCTGCAGTAAACTCTATCTTCCAACTCCTTGCTACTTATGTAGACAGTCTGTTACAACCTTTTGTTCAATATATGAACACATACATTAAAGATTCAGGAGATTTGATCAAATCCCTTAAAAATATGGAAATAAATAGCAATGATGTGTGAGTGACCTTGGATGTCACTAGCTTATACACGGTTATCCCCCACCCTGAAGGCCTGGCAGCAATCAGAAGACAAATTCTGAAATACCCCTATATAGGGCCACCTATGGAATTCATTCTGGACATACTGGAGATTTGACTCAGAACGAACTACTTCCAGTTTGAATGACAATTCTATCTACAATTGATGGGGACAGCAATGGGGTCCAGCGTGGCCCCATCATACGCTAACCTATTCATGTCAGAGTTTGAGAATAACTGGACTGAGTGCTTCAAGAGACCAGAGATCTTATATTTTAAAATATATATAGATGATCTGCTGATTATCTGGAGGGGCTGCGAAGAACAACTACAAAGATGGTTTGATGAATTGAACAGCGAGCACACTATCCTGAAATTCAGAATGAACTACAGAAAAACAGAAATAGAATTCCTAGACCTGAAAATATATAAGGATAACAAAAACCCTATATAGAAAACCGACCGACAGGAACTCACTCCTAGAAGCTTCAAGCTGCCACCCCCCGGTACTTAAAAAAAGCACTTCCAAAGTCACAATTCTATAGGGTATGGAGGAACAACACGCATACTGAACAGGCAGAAATCCAAACCAAAGAAATGAGATGTTTTAAAAAAGGCATCATTGGAGATACACCAGAAGAAGGTAACAAGAAAGAGAAAATTACTATGACTACCACCTATTTAGCGGACAACAATAAGTTCTCCACCATACTGAGGAATAACTGGGAGATACTAAGATCAGACGAGACACTTCCTTTCAAATTGATGGATGTACCTAGAATAGGTTTTAAAAAAGGAAAGTCACTCAAAGATATACTACAAAATACTGATCCCGTACACTGCTATAGCTCCAAAACATGGTTAGAAGGGAACAAACCAGGCTGTTATAAATGCAGCGGTTGTACTACCTGCAATGGGCTACAAGCTGGGAAATTCTTTCTCCACCCAAGGCACAAAAAGAAGTATCTCTATAAGAATAGGATGACCTGTACCACCAAGTAAATAGTCTACTTACTGTTTTGTCCGTGAAGCTTGTTTTACATTGGTAAAATAAGCAACGACTTAAGAACCAGGATGGCGAATCATAGAAATGCGATACACACAGCGATTAAGAATCAAGACAGGGACCAGCCGGTGGCCAGACACTTTCTACAGAGTAGCCACAATGTAGCAGACTTGCGCTACACCATCATTGATCACGTGCCACCCCTACAAAGAGGAGGAGATCGCTAAAAAATACTTTTGCAAAGGGAAGTGAGATGGACATTTGAGCTTGAAACTCTGAGCCCAAAGGGTTTGAATACAAAAATAGAATGGCATAGCTTCATGTAGCTATAGCAATTTGTATTTTGGGTAGTACACACTAGCATACTGTTTATTCCTGTGTTCCCCCTATAAATTGTCTCCCTTTGTCTTTTCCTGATTTTCCCTTGTTTTTTCGCTTGTTTATTCCCTATGTTTTTCCCCCTGTTTTTTCCTTACTTTTTCCCCCATCTACATTCTGCTCTTCTGTCTAGGAGTCGTACTATGTCATTCTCTTTTGTCTAAGTGTCATACTATGTCATTTTCATTTGTTTTATTGCTCATTTTTATTGCTCTTTATTCTGTGCTTCTACTATGTGTTTTCCTTTTTCTTTTTTCTTCTTTTTTTCCTTTTTATCCTTTTTCTCTTTTTTTCTTTTTCTTCATATTATGTTGATAGCAGTTATATCCCCTTTCTGACTTATGTAATTTGCCCGCATAGATATATGACTGCTTAGTATTTTACCATTAGTCATTATACTTTTGCTTATGGCCATAGAAGTTGCCGTTGTATTCATGAGTACCTCAGCAGTCCGCCCATATTACGTTATAGTTGTAGATTATGGATGTATAGTGTTAGCATAAGAGCAACATTGTTTTTATCTAATTAGCCACCTTATTTAGTTTAAATTTGTTTGGCTGGTTACTAAGGCTACGGACAACGCCCCTAGTGACTCATGCTATGCGCCTGATGCTTCCAGCTGATTCAAATCACTTGATTATGATTAGTAGGTGGTTTTATGTTCACACATGTGTATATATAGAGGTTGCTGTTAATCACTTTCTTGTTATGTCTGAGGAAGGAGGTAGTAATCCGAAATGTCACACCTTGTGGGATTAAAAGATATCCTTTATTTAAATACAGGTGAGTGCCTGCTTCTTTTTGTTATATATATATATATAGTGTGTGTGTATCATGAAAAATAAATTGTCATGTTACACCCTGTCCAAAAAATATTATGGGTAGAGAAAGGCCTAAAACCTGCTGGTGTGTGTGGGGGGGGGGAGAAGAATTTTGAGTGCCTAGGGCAGCATAGAACCTAAATACGCCACTGATTAGAAGTTAGGTGCAGTGAGAACACGAGCTTCAGTTCACATTGCACAGAAGCTTTGCACTCACGAGAGCGCTCTTCCATAGGCTCCAATGGGAGCTTCGTACTGATGCCGTCATATACAGAACCTATGGGCAGCAAATTTAAATATATGTATATGCTTATATACATACAGCTACATTACAAGTTTGTGCGTTCGTCTTTTAACCCTGAAAATATGGTATTTTCAGCGTTAAAACAGCACTACAGCCATTACAAATCTTGTCGGTATAGCTGTACCGCAAGCCTTTTAGCCTGTAACGCAACGTCAGTCCCGCGCTCGTAAAAATTATGTTTTGTAATGGGATTCCCATAGCGCTGGTATTACGAGTTTTTCTGGGAGGCTAAAAAGCGAGCGTTACACCCTATAACTACAAGATCCGTAACGCCATCTAAAGTCAGTAGTTATGCTACAAAGCTGCAACATAAAACTCATAACTAAAGTGTTAAAAAGTACACTAACACCCATAAACTACATATTAACCCCTAAACCGAGGCCCTCCCGCTTCACAAACACTATAATAAATATATTAACCCCTCTTCGCCACTCCTGACATCGCCGCCACTAATATAAAATGTATTAACACCTATTCGCCGCTCCCCGACATCATCACCACTATGCTAAAGTTATTAACCCCTATACCGCTGCCCTCCCGCATCGCCAACAGTATTTAAATTTTATTAACCCCTAATCTGCTGTCCACCCACATCACCCCCACTATACTAAAGTTATTAAGCCCTACACTGCCGCCACTATAATAAAAATATTAACCCCTAAACCGAAAGCCCCCACAACGAAATATAATAAATTAAACTAGTAATCCCTAAATGTAATGCCCCCCTAACTTTATATTAAATTTACAAATTCCCTATCTTAAATTAAACTAAAACTTACCAGTCAAATTAAAAAAATAAGTTTAAACTAACAATTAAACTAATATAATTATTAAACTAAAATTAAACTAACTACCAATTAAATAAACTAAACTATACATTAAAAAAATCCTAACACTACTCTAAAAACTACAAAGTATCTCATTACAAAAAAAAAAAAGTTACAAAAAATAACAAACACTAAATTACGGAAAATAAAAACGACATTATCCAAAATAAAAAGAATTACACGTAATCTAATAGCCCTATTAAAATAAAAAAAGTCCACCCAAAATAAAAAAAAAACCCTAGCCTACAATAAACCAACAATGGCCCTTAAAAGGGCTTTTTGTGGGGCATTGCCCCAAAGATATCAGCTCTTTTACTTGTAAAAAAAAATCACAAAGACCTCCCCAACAGTAAAACCCACCACCCAACCAACACCCCATAATAAAAAACCTAATTCTACAAAAACATTAGCTACCCATTTCCATAAAAAGGGCATTTGGATGGGCATTGCCCTTTAAAGGGCATTTAGCTCTTTTACTGCCCAAACCCTAAACTAAAAAAAAACCCTACCAAAAAAACCTTAAAAAAAGCCTAACACTAACCCCCGACGATCCACTTACAGTTTTTGAAGTCCTGCTTGAAAGATCTTCATCCCGGCTTTGAAGTCCTCAACCAGGCAGCAAGAAGTCTTCATCCAGATGGCCTCTTCAATCTTCATCCCGGCTGCAAAGTCCTCATCCAAGCGGTGAAAAGTCTTCTCGTCGCTTAAATGAGGACTTCGCCGTCAAGATGAAGATTGAAGAGGCCGCCTGGATGAGGACTTCAACGCCGGGATGAAGATTGTTCAAGCGGGACTTCAAAAACTGTAAGTAGATCATCGGGGGTTAGTGTTAGGCTTTTTTAAAGGTTTTTTTGGGTGGGTTATTTTTTAGTTTAGGGTTTGGGCAGTAAAAGAGCTAAATGCCCTTTTATGGACAATGACCATACAAATGCCCTTTTCAGAATAGCTTAGGTTTTTTAGATATTTTTATATTTTGTGGGTTTGGGGGTGTGGGAGTTTGTAATGTTAGTGGGTATTTGTATTTTGTTTTCCCAAAAAGAGCTGATATCTTTAGGGCAATGCCCTACAAAAGACCCTTTTAAGGGCCATTGGTAGTTTATTCTAGATTAGTTTATTTTGGGGTGTGTTTTTTTAATGGGTAAAAGAATAGGAATAATTGTTATTATTTTTGATAATTTGTTATTTTGTGTAATGTATTTTTTAGGGGTGTTTGGTTTTTTTTGTAACAAAAGAGCTGTTTAACTTAGGGCAATGCCCTACAAAAGGCCCTTTTAAGGGCCCCCAAAAGGCCTTTTAAGGGCCCTTGGTAGTTTGGGGGGTGGGGGGGTTGTAATACTGTTGGGGGGGTTGTTGTTTTTTTAGCAAAAGAGCTGTTTAACTTAGGGCAATGCCCTACAAAATGCCCTTTTTAAGGGCCCTTGGTAGTTCATGCTAGATTAGGCTTTTTTATTTTGGGGTGTATCTTTTTTTTTTTTAAAGGGTATTAGAAAAGGAATCTTTTTTTGGATATTTTTTTTTTGTAATGGTAGGTTTTCTTAATTTTAGTGTTTTCTTATTTTTTGTAATTTTAGGTTTTAGTATAAGGTAGCTTAGTTTTTATTTCACAGGTAAGTTTGTATTTATTTTAGCTAGGTAGTTAGTAAATAGTTAATAACTATTTACTGACTAGTCTACCTAGTTAAAATAAACACAAACTTACCTGTGAAATAAAAATAAAACCTAAGCTAGCTACAATGTAACTATTAGTTATATTGTAGCTAGCTTAGGTTTTATTTCACAGGTAAGCGTGTATTTATTTTTAAATAAGAATTATTTAGTGAATAATTGTAACTTTAATTTAGATCTATTATAATTATGTTAAAGTTAGGGGGTGTTAGGTTTAGGTTTAGGGTTAGGTTTAGGTTTAGGAGTAGGTGTAGGGGTTAATAGTTTAATTTAGGTGGATGTGATGTGGGGGGCGTGCAGTTTAGTGGTTAATTGTTTTATTTAGTGGTAGTGAAGTGGGAGGCCAGAGGTTTAGAGTTAATACCTTTATTTAGTCGTGTCAATGTCGGGGAGCGGTGGAATAGGGGTTAATAACTTTAGTATAGTGTGGGTGATGTTGTGGTGCAGAGGAATAGGGGTTAATAACTTAATATAGTGGCGGCAATATCGGGAGTGGCAGATTAGGGGTTAATAGCTTTATTTAGGTGGTGGCAATATTGGGGCGGCAGATTAGGGGTTAATAACATTATGTAGGTGTCAGAGATGTTGGGGGCAGCAGATTAGGAGGGTTTACACATGGTTTTTATGTTAGGGTATTAGGTTTAAACAAAACTTTTTTTTCCCCCATAGACATTAATGGGGCTGCATTACGGAGCTTTTTATTCTGCGATCGCAGGTGTTAGACTTTTTTTTAGCCTGCTCTTCTTATTGATGTCTATGTGGAAAGCGTGCATGAGCACGTCAAAACACTGCTTGTTTTTGGTGCGGTATGGAGCTCAAAACCACCATATCGCCTGCACAAGCCGGGTTTTGAAAAACTTTTAATGGCAGCCCTATAAGGGATTAAATAACGCAACTTCTGTTGCGCTCGTTAATTTCCCTATAGCGCTCAAAACTTGTAATCTACTTGATATATATTTATGTGTGAATATGTGTATACACACAGTTCCTACAGACCGCAATGTAAAGGCACTTTTCAGTGCCTTTTTTTATAACACCCCATACCTGCCAACTTTAACCCCTAAAAACTGCTTTGTGCCAGGGGATTTTATTTTTTTTAAAAAAAGCTATTTTTTTTAAATAAAAACCTAAAATATTCTTTATTTTGGGGGCAATCTGAGCGCTAATTGCTACCGTGAGCTCGCGGTAGCAATAACCAGCTACTTGTAATGGCTGGTTATTTATCGCTCGCCCCTAAATGAGCGAATTTGACGTTTACGGCGACCTATAAATTAGCGCTCCACTTGTAATCTAGCCCATAATCTTTTACTAATATTTTTCTTAAGATCTAAATAATGTTTCAGTAATATTCTTCTAATACATTAATGTAAAATCAAGAAAGTATTACACAAATGACACATTTTTTCAACAAACAGTTTATATTAATAAGATATAGTATTGTATTGATTTCAGCAATCTAAAGATACACAAATATTACACAATTCTATATTTCTTTTACAAAGATATATTGGGGTAATAAAAGACTGATAGTTATACACAGTTAGTCAAAATCCCTAAAGCAGTAAAATAAAAGTATTGGTAGCAAGAAACACATATTAGATATGTTGGACTGTTAAGTTTGTGTTGCCTTCTTACTATTTTTATATTATGGATTTTTTATTGAAGTTCTGTTGTTTATTAATCCTTTCTGGTTGATGCTCTATTTGGATTTTGCTTGTAGTAAAAATTAAATAGCACAATTGTTAATGTTTATCTCCTTGAAAATATTTAGTAGAAACAACTAAATATTACTTTTTTTTATTCTGAATACAAGCACATTAAGACAATGTAAACCAAATAAGGTTATTATAATATGTTTTATTTTTTGTTGTATCTTAAAGAGACAGTCTACTTGAAAATGTTTATTTTTTAAAATGATAGAAAATCTGTTTATTACCCATTCCCCAGTTTTGCATAACCAACACAGTTATATTAATGTACTTTTTACCTCTGTGATTACCTTGTATCTAAGCCTCTGCAGACTGACCCCTTATTTCAGTTCTTTTGATGGATTAGCATTTTAGCTAATCAGTTCTGACTCATAAATAACTCCACAGGAGTGAACACAATGTTATCTATATGGCACAACAAATGAACTAGCGCTGTCTAAATGTAAAACATTTTCAAAATGCACAGATAAGAGGCTGCCTTTAAGGCCTTAGAAATTAACATGAGCCTGCCTAGGTTTAGCTTTCAACAAAGAATACCAAGAAAATAAAGCAAATTTGAGGATAAAAGTAAATTGAAAGTTGTTTAAATTTGCATGCCCTGTCTGAATCATGAAAGTTTAATTTTGACTAGACTGTTTCTTTAAATAGGGTATTTTAAAATATCTAAGGGGATCTACAACAGTTCGCAACTCTTGGCAGGGCCCTCTACCCATTTGCTTCTTATAAATGCTTCTTTTGCATATTATAACTATGTTTATAGCACTGCAAAAGTTAGCACTCTACAAATAAATAAATAAATAATAATAATTAGATGTAAATTACAATTATGGGATAGATTACAAGTAGAGCTCTATTTTAAAGTGAGACCATAAAGGGGCAAATTTGCCTATTTACAGGTGCACGTTAAATAACCAGTCATTACAAGTAAAATGCTATCACAAATTCGCGTGAGCACTTTACACTAAGCGCAATTAACCAGAATGTTAGACTGTTGTACAAAAATTTTACATTGAAACAAATGAACGTATTTGCATAAATTTGTTTTATTTCATTTCATTTGAATGTTGCAAAACTTTTGTCAATCCCTGTTTAAAACAGGGCTTCTACAACAAGTGGCCAATCCCAGTTAGACATCAAACAAGGAAATTGCGCATGCATGAAATATACAGATATCTTTAATATTCCCTTACCTCTAAAAAATTTACATTTTCTAAATTTATTGATTTTTTTTTCTTTCCCCCTATGAATTTTCCTCCCGCAGCCGGACAGGACACTGAAGTGAAATCCAAAATTTACCACATTCAGAGATTATGGCCCCTATTTAAGAAAGGTCTTGCGGACCTGATCCGACACTGTGGATCAGGTCCGCAAGACCTCGCTGAATGAGAACAATACGCTCTCCGTATTCAGCATTGCACATGCCGCTCACAAGATTTGCTGGTGTAACGCCGCCCCCCTGCAGACTTGCGACCAATTGGCCGCCAGCAGGGGGGTGTCAATCAACCCGATCGTACTCGATCGGGATGATTTCTGGCGATTCCTGTCCGCCTGCTCAGAGCAGGCGTACAGGTTATGGAGCAGCAAACATGGGCCCACAAGCTCCCTATGGTGCTTGTTAAATGGACCCCTATATTTTTATAATGCTATTTGTGAAGTTAATATTGAATTTTTGTAACAACTATTTTTCAGGTTTTTCTTGTTCAAATTTAATTATTCTTAAATGGAGATGAAACACAAATTCTTCCATGATTCAGATAGAGAATACAATTTTTAAGAAAGTTTCCAATTTACGCTTATTATCCAATTGGCTTCATTCTTTGTTATCCTTTGTTGAATAGATATCTAGATAGGTAGCGTGCTCTTGTCTTAAACAAAATGTGACAGTAAATAGTGCTGCCATCTAGTGCTCTTGCTAATGTATAACATTAGTACTACATGACAGGAAATAGTGCTGCCCTCTAGTGCTCTTGTATGTATAACATTAGTACTACATGACAGGAAATAGTGCTGCCCTCTAGTGCTCTTGCTAATGTATAACATTAGTACTACATGACAGGAAATAGTGCTGCCATCTAGTGCTCTTGCTAATGTATAACATTAGTGCTACATGACAGGAAATAGTGCTGCCCTCTAGTGCTCTTGCTAATGTGTAACATTAGCACTATATAACAGGAAATAGTTCTGCCATCTAGTGCTCTTGCTAATGTATAACATTAGTACTATGACAGGAAATAGTGCTGCCATCTAGTGCTCTTGCTACTGTATAACATTAGCCCTACATGACAGAAAATAGTGCTGCAATCTAGTGCTCTTGCTAATGTACAACATTAGTACTACATGACAGGAAATAGTGCTGCCATCTAGTGCTCTTGCTAATGCATAACATTAGTACTACATAACAGGAAATAGTGCTGCCATCTAGTGCTCTTGCTAATGTATAACATTAGTATTACATTACAGGAAATAGTGCTGCCATCTAGTGCTCTTGCTAATATATAATATTAGTACTACATGACAGGAAATAGTGCTGCCATCTAGTGCTCTTGCTAATGTATATCATTAGTACTACATGACAGGAAATAGTGCTGCCATCTAGTGCTCTTGCTAATGTATAACATTAGTACTACACGACAGGAAATAGTGCTGTCATCTAGTGCTCTTGCTAATGTATAACATTAGCACTACATGACAGGAAATAGTGCTGCCATCTAGTGCTCTTGCTAATGTATAACATTAGTGCTACATGACTGGAAATAGTGCTGCCATCTAGTGCTCTTGCAAATGGATAACATTAGTACTACATGACAGGAAATAGTGCTGCCATCTAGTGCTCTTGCTAATGTATAACATTAGTACTACATGACAGGAAATAGTGCTGCCATCTAGTGCTCTTGCTAATGTATAACATTAGTACTACATGACAGGAAATAGTGCTGCCATCTAGTGCTCTTGCTAATGTATAACATTAGTACTACATGACAGGAAATAGTGCTGCCATCTAGTGCTCTTGCTAATGTATAACATTAGCACTATATGACAGGAAATAGTGCTGCCATCTAGTGCTCTTGCTAATGTATAACATTAGTACTACATGACAGGAAATAGTGCTACCATCTAGTGCTCTTGCTAATGTATAACATTAGTACTACATGACAGGAAATAGTGCTGTCATCTAGTGCTCTTGCTAATGTATAACATTAGTACTACATGACAGGAAATAGTGCTGCCATCTAGTGCTCTTGCTAATGTATAACATTAGTACTACACAACAGGAAATAGTGCTGCCATCTAGTGCTCTTGCTAATGTATAACATTAGTACTTCATGACAGGAAATAGTGCTGCCATCTAGTGCTCTTGCTAATGTATAACATTAGTACTACATGACAGGAAATAGTGCTGCCATCTAGTGCTCTTGCTAATGTATAACATTAGTGCTACATGACAGGAAATAGTGCTGCCATCTAGTGCTCTTGCTAATGTATAACATTAGCACTATATGACAGGAAATAGTGCTGCCATCTAGTGCTCTTGCTAATGTATAACATTAGTACTACATGACAGGAAATAGTGCTGCCATCTAGTGCTCTTGCTGATGTATAACAAAATTACTGCCATATAGTACTGCAGACACGTGCACACTCCTTAGCTTACATTCCTGCTTTTCATCAAAGTCTACCAATGAAGCAAAGGAAATTTAATTGTAGAAGTAAATAAGAAAAGTGTTTAAAATGGTATGTTCTATCTGAATCATGAAAAGGTGTATTTTATACCCCTTTAACACCGTTCTATAACAATAAAAAGTTTGAGTTTGATGGGCTTATGTAACACAATGATACATGATACCTTATACAGGATGAAAGACTGCTACCTAGATCTTTCAATCCTGCTGAAAGGACTATATTGTTTAAAGGGACAGTATGCATGACACTATCATAAACAGGTAGATTGACGCCAGATTAATCTGAGCAAATTGTGACCACGTATTTCAAGGATCGGGATTGCAAACTTATTTTTAAAAATCTTTTCCATAGTTTGGCCATTTAAAATAAATGATGAACTCCTCCCAATTCTTCCTGTTCCATTTCAAAATCAATGTTTTGTAGCCAATCGCAAGCAACTCACGGGTAAAGTGTGAAGAGCCATCATTAGAGCTTGCACAGGTGCAATTTTTTTTTTTTTTTAAAGGAAGCAGCAGATATATTATATATTTTATTAATTATTTATTCATTGACCACAATGTGCGAATTGATAAAATAAACACTAACCACTGGATAATAAATAAACTTGATGCTCGCTCCTCCTCTGAAAATTAAAGATAACATAAAGTTGCTGCCCTTCTTGTTTTTATGGATAAATACTGATCATTGAAATATGTGGTCACAAAATGCACTGACTAATTGTGTGGGAATCAACACCCAAGCCGTGCTGTCCATGAGACCACTGTGAATAAATGACTGAGAATCATGGAAAGTGGGAGGGGTTTAAAGTTCTTGTTTGTTGGGGTGTCTTTTTTATTTCAATCTTTATTACACACCCACACACATATATATACAGTATATATATATATATATTATATATATATATATATATATATATATATACATATACAGGATTGGAATATGCCCATAATGACACATAATGGCACATTATTTAATTATTATTATTATACTTTATTTATAAAGTGCCAATATATTCTGCAGCGCTGTCCTTGGGTACAATTCATTTAAATAAAACAATGATATAAAACTTGTAAGAGAAAAGACAACATTTTATAAACACATACAGTAGTAATTTAGGGCCCTATTTCCATGGGAACATACAATCTAGAAGGTTACAGGTATGTCATGTATTGTATAGATAGAGCACCAAGAGACAGACCCACCTATAGCTTCGAACAAAGGATATCTAGCTAGCCTGTATGGGATTGTTTGGAGTCTTGAGAAAGGCCTGGATGAGGCCAAAACGCTTTGACTATAGAGCTGGTAAGAATACTTTCAATCCAAAACCATATCCTATACAATCTGCACTATCTATATCTATTTTTTAGGACATTGAACTTATGAACTGAGAAACCAAGGATCCATCCACAAGGATTCTCGCCACCAGGAGAGACTACAAGCCACTCACTGGGAGACTACATACAAATTAAATCCTAAATCCATCACAGGGGTTCTTACCACTAAGAAAGGAATCTCATCACCAAGAAATAAGGTCATTTTAACTATCAATATTGACTGTTTTTTTCACATTGGATTACAATTTATTTTGTGTGTACACACACTTTTTCTTTTGACATTCACCTACACAGTCTGTGTGACTCTTACACTACCACACCTCCACAGCACCACACAAATCTTTCAGCGATTTCACATCCCTCTTATTGGTTATCACTAATACAAGGCTGAGGTCCACCAGCTGGACATCCGTTATCAACCTGCCCTTTGTTTTTATGCTTATTGTTTATAGGTTTTTTACTTTTGTCTGAATTGTGGATCCACATTTTATGATTGTGAATTTATTTCTGTTTTATGGCTAATGTGTTATGATTAAATTTTCCCTATATCATACCTGATTATCACCACTTATTCTACTCCACACCTTTGGAGTTTTTAGTCACCTGGCCTTGTTCGTGAGGCGCTCTGATCACACAACCCAATACAATCTAGAAGGGTAATGCACTCTCATCATCTGTTGAAAGAAAACATTGCCAAACCTGACAACATAAAAGATGCATTCAGATGGGTTAGCAGTGGTGCGGATGGAAACGGATTACAATAGTTAAGTATGGAATTAATAATTAATATTGCCAGCAATGACATAGGAGTGTGACTTACATAATGTTATATAAAAACACATTTGAAGATTTTGGTGGTTATAGTAAAACAGAAATACCAGGGGACGTTTAGCGCCCTATGCTTTTAATGGATAGTGACATCTGTTTAGCACATCCTCTAGTTTCAATGGATAGTGGGAAAATGTACACATATACACACACATACATACACACAAATATATACATACACACAAACAAATATACCGTTTATTCCCACATACAAATATACACATATACACAAACACACACATACATACATACATACATACATACATACATACATACACATATATACACACACATAAACACATATATATAGATACATATACACACATATATAAACATACAAATACATGCATATAAAATACACACACATATACACACACATATACACACACATAAACACATACAAATATACATATATAGTAATACATATATACACACAGAAATATATACACACATATACAAGTATACACATACCTATACACACATAAATAAACACATACAAATATATACATATACATACACTTATATATACATATACACATTACACACATATAGATGCATACATATATATATATATACACACACACACATAAAAACATATAACACAAACAAATACACACATATACACACACAAACAAACAAATACACACATATAGTCACACACATAAATACAAATACACACGTATACACACATACAAATGCACAAATACACAAAGGCACATGAACACAAATACACACAAACACATATATACACACACAAATTCAAAGATACACTCACACATACAAATACACACACATACACAAAAACACATAAACACATACAAATACACACGTACAAATACACACATACAAATACACACATACACAAACAGTGCAATGAGACAGTGATGGTAGTGGGATGAGCACGCGGGTTTAATCCAGGGCACAATGAGATTGCACTGAATCTGCATATGCAGGTTGAGAGGATACAATGCAAATTTAATTTCTCTTGGTTCAGGTTTTAAACCGATCGCTCTTTTATGGGGGGTCAAGAAGGTATTTTTTCCTTTTGGTGCAAATTGGCAGCTATGCCCATGGTTTGTGGGTGGCACACAGAGGTTTTAAAATGTTTAATGTTAAGGAGTTTACTTACATAATTCCTTTGTAACCTGTGATATGAATGGTGTATCCTGATCACTCAGGATCTCCTTGGGTATTCCAACTTGGCTAAACCTAAGCATTAATTCCATTAATTTTTGCGGAGGTTGTTCTCATGGGTATTGCCTCTGGTAGCATAGTCTAGTATTACGAAAATGTACTGATGCTCCCTTACTCTAGTAGGGCCTGTGTCACTTTTCCTTCCATAGACACAGTACACCAAGGGTGGCCATTCATACAATCACTTTTGTTTGCAGAACATATAGAGCAAGAGTTTAATGAATACAAATCCTGGTTATTACCCAAATGACACCCCATTGCATCATCATTAGGACAGTTCTTAGCTATATGCCCAAACTCTTTGCATTAAAAACATTTTATAGAAGACATAGGCCTCTAGTTATGAAGCTCCGTACGTACCTGCCTTCACCGGCCCCAAAACGCTCGCCTAAGCTCGACTCACATCGCCGCCGCGGACCTGAATACGCTCGCCAAAGTTATCAATAAATCTGTCAAAAAGCTGCACACCAAGTACGGGGCGATGAGCAGCGGACTGTGATAGTTATCGATCATCAATCTCGCTGCTCTTCGGCTTTTTTACAGCTTTATTGATACCCCTGTCACTAAGCACTCACACTATACTATACTGTTCTACCCTCTATACCGGCGCCCCCAGAGCCCCCCGCAACTAAATAAAGTTATTAACCCCTAAACCGGCGCTCCTAGACCCCGCCGCAACTATAATAAATATATTAACCCCTAAACTGCCGCTCCTAGACCCCGCCGCAACTATAATAAATATATTAACCCCTAAACCGCCGCACCTAGACTCCGCCGCAACTATAATAAATATGTTAACCCCTAAACCGCCGCTCCTAGACCCCGCCGCAACTATAATAAATATGTTAACCCCTAAACCGCCGCTCCCGGACCCCGCCGCCACCTACATAATACCTATTAACCCCTATCCTGCCCCCCCTATAACGCCGCCACCTATAATAAATGTATTAACCCCTATCCTGCCCCCCCCTACACCGCCGCCACTATAATAAAATTATTAACCCCTAAACCTAAGTCTAACACTAACACCCCCCTAACTTAAATATTAATTAAATAAATCTAAATAATATTACTCTTATTAACTAAATTAATCCTATTTAAAACTAAATACTTACCTATAAAATAAACCCTAATATAGCTACAATATAACTAATAATTACATTCTAACTATTTTAGTATTTATTTTTATTTTACAGGCAACTTTGTATATATTTTAACTAGGTACAATAGCTATTAAATAGTTATTAACTATTTAATAGCTACCTAGTTAAAATAATTAAAAAAATACCTGTAAAATAAATCCTAACCTAAGTTACAATTAAACATAACACTACACTATCATTAAATGAATTATTCCAATTTAAAACTAAATACTTACCTGTAAAATAAACCCTAAAATAGCTACAATGTAATTAATAATTAGGCCAAAGAATGAAAAAACAGGAGAAGCGCTAATAAAAGCTAAAGGTGCTAAAATAAAAATTAAGTTGCTGTGCAAAAAAAGGATAATAACTTTCGTTGTAAATAAAATTTAATTAAATAAACATATAATTATAAATCCAGCAAAGATAGCAATAAAAAATATATATTAAAATCGGACATCTCCGATATGTTGAAGCATAAAACAAGACTAAAACAAATGACTACTGTTGCCAATATGAACCTTATTAAATTAATGGGTGAAGGAAGTCGACATAATAACTCAAAGTCCACAGATGAAACAGAGAGAGGATCAAAAACCGGGTGGGGCTAAACCCGTTGTTACCTTCAAGGATACCGTCCGTGTATTGCAATCACCGGACGGTATCCTTGAAGGTAACAACGGGTTTAGCCCCACCCGGTTTTTGATCCTCTCTCTGTTTCATCTGTGGACTTTGAGTTATTATGTCGACTTCCTTCACCCATTATTTTAATAAGGTTCATATTGGCAACAGTAGTCATTTGTTTTAGTCTTGTTTTATGCTTCAACATATCGGAGACGTCCGATTTTAATATATATTTTTATTGCTATCTTTGCTGGATTTATAATTATATGTTTATTTAATTAAATTTTATTTACAACGAAAGTTATTATCCTTTTTTTGCACAGCAACTTAATTTTTATTTTAGCACCTTTAGCTTTTATTAGCGCTTCTCCTGTTTTTTCATTCTTTGGCCTATCTTTTTTTCCCTAAGTTTGAGGGACTTTAGGGTTGGAGCAGCTTGGTGCCTCTTGCGCACACTTTAACACATTCACATACACCTGTAATTAATAATTACATTGTAGCTATCTTAGGATTTATATTTATTTTACAGGTAACTTTGCATTTATTTTAACTAGGTACAATAGTTATTAAATAGGTATTAACTATTTAATAACTACCTAGCTAAAAGAAATACAAAATTACCTGTAAAATAAATCATAACCTAAGTTACAATTAAACCTAACACTACACTATCATTAAATTAATTAAATAAATTAGCTACCAATACCTACAATTAAATACAATTAAATAAACTAAACTAAATTACAAAAAAAAACACTAAATTACAGAAAATAAAAAAATATTATAATAATTTTAAACTAATTACACCTAATCTAAGCCTCATAATAAAATAAAAAAAAAAATAATAAAAGTCCCTACCCTATTCTACATTACAAGGTAATCAGCTCTTTTACCAGCCCTTAAAAGGGCTTTTTGAGGGGCATGCCCCAAAGTAATCAGCTCTTTTGCCTGTAAAAAAAAATACAACCCCCCCACCAACATTAAAACCCACCACCCACATACCCCTACTCTAACCCACCCAAACCCCCCTTAAAAAAAACTAACACTAACCCCCTGAAGATCTCCCTACCTTGAGTCATCTTCACCCAGTCGGGCCGAAGTCTTCATCCGATGGGGCAGAAGAGGACATCCAGACCGGCAAAAGTCTTCATCCTATCCGGGCAGAAGAGGACATCCGGACCGGCAGACATCTTCATCCAAGCGGCATTTTCTATCTTCATCCATCTGACGAGGAGCAGCTCCATCTTCAAGACCTCCTGCACGGAACATCCTTCTTCCATGATGACTACCCGACAAATGGCTGGTCCTTTAAATGACGTCATCGAAGATGGCGTCCCTCGAATTCCGATTGGCTGATAGCATTCTATCAGCCAATCGGAATTAAGGTAGGAAAAATCTGATTGGCTGATGCTATCAGCCAATCAGATGGAAGTTCAATCCGATTGGCTGATCCAATGAGCCAATCGGATTGAACTTCAATCTGATTGGCTGATTGCATCAGCCAATCAGATTTTTCCTACCTTAATTCCGATTGGCTGATAGAATCCTATCAGCCAATCGGAATTCGAGGGACGCCATCTTGGATGACGTCATTTAAAGGACCAGCCATTCGTCGAGTAGTCCTCGTGCAAGAAAGATGTTCCGCGCCGGAGGTCTTGAAGATGGAGCCGCTCCTCGTCGGATGGATGAAGATAGAAGATACCGCTTGGTTGAAGGTGTCTGCCGGTCCGGATGTCCTCTTCTGCCCGGATAGGATGAAGACTTCTGCCGGTCTGGATGTCCTCTTCTGCCCCATCGGATGAAGACTTCGGCCCGGCTGAGTGAACACGACTCAAGGTAGGGAGATCTTCAGGGGGGTAGTGTTAGGTTTATTTAAGGGGGGTTTGGGTGGGTAAGAGTAGGGGTATGTGGGTGGTGGGTTTTAATGTTGGGGGGTGTATTTTTTTTTACAGTCAAAAAACCCTTTTAAGGGCTGGTAAAAGAGCTGTTTACTTTGTAATGTAGAATAGGGTAGGGACTTTTATTATTTTGGGGTTTTTTTTTATTTTATTAGGGGGCTTAGATTAGGTGTAATTAGTTTAAAATTCTTGTAAAAAATTTTTATTTTCTGTAATTTTTTTTTTTTTTTTTGTAATTTAGTTTGGTTTATTTAATTGTAGGTATTGGTAGCTAATTTATTTAATTAATTTAATGATAGTGTAGTGTTAGGCTTAATTGTAACTTAGATTAGGATTTATTTTGCAGGTAATTTTATATTTCTTTTAGCTAGGTAGCTGTTAAATAGTTATTAACTATTTAATAGCTATTGTACCTAGTTAAAATATATACAAAGTTGCCTGTAAAATAAAAATAAATCCTAAAATAGTTACAATGTAATTATTAGTTATATTGTAGCTATATTAGGGTTTATTTTATAGGTAAGTATTTAGTTTTAAATAGGATTAATTTAGTTAGTAAGAGTAATATTATTTAGATTTATTTAATTAATATTTAAGTTAGGGGGGTGTTAGGGTTAGTGTTAGACAGGTTTAGGGGTTAATAATTTTATTATAGTGGCGGTGGTGTAGGGGGGGCAGGATAGGGGTTAATAAATTTATTATAGGTGGCGGCGGTATAGGGGGGGCAGAATAGGGGTTAAAAAATGTATTATAGGTGGCGGCGGAGGGGGGGGGTAGGATAGGGGTTAATAGCTATTATGTAGGTGGCGGCGGGGTCCGGGAGCGGTGGTTTAGGGGTTCACATATTTATTATAGTTGCGGCGGGGTCTAGGTGCGGCGGTTTAGGGGTTCACATATTTATTATAGTTGCGGCGGGGTCTGGGAGCGGCGATTTAGGGGTTAACATATTTATTATAGTTGCGGTGGGCTCCGGGAGCGGCGGTTTAGGGGTTAACATATTTATTATAGTTGCGGCGGGGTTCGGGAGCGGCGGTTTAGGGGGTAATAAATTTATTTAATTGCGGCGGTGTAGGGAGGGGACAGATTAGGGGTGTTTAGACTTGGGGTACATGTTAGGGTGTTAGGTGCAGACATCTCCCATAGGAATCAATGGGATATCGGGCAGCAGCGAACATGAGCTTTCGCTATGGTCAGACCCCCATTGATTCCTATGCGATCCGCTGCCTCCAGGGCGGCGGATTGAAATCCAGGTACGCTAGCCCGGAATAGTGGCGAGCGTACCTGGTAGTAGTTTGATAACTACCAAAAGTAGTCAGATTGTGCCGAACCTGCGTTCGGAACATCTGGAGTGACGTAAGCATCGATCTGTGTCGGACTGAGTCCAGCAGATTGAACCTTACGTCACTATATTCTACTTTTGCCGGGCAATAGGGGTTGATAACTAAGGTGAATCAGCCTCGCCACAAATACGATGTGGAATTCCAGCGTATTTGCGGTTGACGGCTTGATAACTAGAGGCCATAGGCTTCTATTTATCAAGCCGTCAACCGCAAATACGCTGGAATTCCGCAGCGTATTTGTGGCGAGCCTGATTCGCCTTAGTTATCAAACCCTACAAACCGGCAAAATTAGAATTTTGTGACGTAACATACGATCCGCCAGTCTCAGTCCGACACAGATCGATGCTTACATCACTACAGATGTTCCGAATGCAAGTTCGGCACAATCTGACTACTTTTGGAAGTTATCAAAAGTCTACCAGGTACGCTCGGCACTATTCTGGCCCAGCGTACCTGGTTTACAATCCGCTGCCCTGGAGGCCGCGGATGGCATAGGAATCAATGGGAGTCGGATAGCAGCGAAAGCTTATGTTCGTTGCTGCCCGATATCCCATTGATTCCTATGGGAATGTCTACACCTAACACCCTAACATGTACCCCGAGTCTAAACACCCCTAATCTGCCCCCCCTACACCACCGCCACCTAAATAAACATATTAACTCCTAATCTGCCCCCTACACCGCCACCACCTACTTTATACTTATTAACTCCTAATCTGTCACCCCTGACATCGCCGCCACCTACATTATACTTATTAACCCTTAAACCGCCACTCCCAGACCCTGCCGCAACTAAATAAAGTATTTAACCCCTAAACCGCTGCTCCTGGACCCCGCCGCAACTAAATAAAGTATTTAACCCCTAAACCGCCACTCCCGAAGCCCACCGCCACCTACATTATACTTATTAACCCCTAATCTGCCCCCCTACACCGCCACCACTATATTAAATGTATTAGCCCCTAAACCTAAGTCTAACCCTAACACACACTAACTAAATATAATTTAACTAAATCTAAATAAATAATACCTATTTAAAACTAAATACTTACCTGTAAAATAAACCCTAAGCTAGCTACAATATAACTAATAGTTACATTGTAGCTATCTTAGGTTTTATTTTTATTTTACAGGCAAGTTTGTATTTATTTTAACTAGGTACAATAGTTACTAAATAGTTATTAACTATTTAATAACTACCTAGCTAAATAAATACAAAAGTACCTGTAAAATAAAACCTAACCTAAGTTACAATTACACCTAACACTACACTATCATTACATTAATTACCTACATTAACTACAATTAACTGCAATTAAATAAAATGAAATAAAATTATCTAAAGTACAAAAAACCCCCCACTAAATTACAGAAAATAATAAAATAATTAAAAAAAAATTAAACTAATTACACCTAATCTAGTCCCCTAATAAAATAAAAAAGCCCCCAAAATAATAAAAAGCCCTACCCTATACTAAATAATGAATAGCCCTTAAAAGGGCCTTTTGCGGGGCATTGCCCCAAAGTAATCAGCTCTTTTACCTGAAAAAAAGTACAATACCCCCCCAACATTAAAACCCACCACCCACACACCCAACCCTACTCTAAAACCCACCCAATCCGCCCTTAAAAAACCTAACACTAACCCCCTGAAGATCACCCAACCTTAAGACGTCTTCACCCAGCCAATAGGATTGAAGTTCAATCCTATTGGCTGATCCTATCAGCCAATAGGATTGAGCTAGCATTCTATTGGCTGATTGGAACAGCCAATAGAATGTGAGCTCAATCCTATTGGCTGATGGCATCAGCCAATAGGATTTTTCCTACCTTAATTCTGATTGGCTGATAGAATTCTATCAGCCAATTGGAATTCAAGGGATGCCATCTTGGATCACGTCACTTAAAGGTACCTTCATTCAGTCGTCGGATGTTGTTGGAAGAGGATGCTCCGCGCCGGATAGATGAAGATAGAAGATACCGCCTGGATGAATACTTCTGCCCGTCTGGAGGACCTCTTCTGGCTGACTTGGATGCAGACTTCTGCCTGTCTGGAGGACCACTTCTGCCGGCTTCGTGGAGGACTTTGGCCCGGCTGGGTGAAGACGTCTCAAGGTAGGGTGATCTTCAGGGGGTTAGTGTTAGTTTTTTTTTAAGGGGGGAATTGGGTGGGTTTTAGAGTAGGGTTCGGTGTGTGGGTGGTGGGTTTTAATGTTGGGGGGGGTATTATACTTTTTTTTTCAGGTAAAAGAGCTGATTACTTTGGGGCAATGCCCCGCAAAAAGCCCTTTTAAGGGCTATTCGTAATTTAGTATAGGGTAGGGATTTTTATTATTTTGGGGGGCTTTTTTTATTTTATTAGTGGGATTAGATTAGATGTAATTAGTTTAAAATTTTTTTCATTATTTTATTATTTTCTATAATTTAGTGGTTTTTTAGATATTTTTATTTAATTTTATTTAATTTTATTTAATTGTAGTTAATTGTAGTTAATGTAGGTAATTAATTTAATGATAGTGTAGTGTTAGGTGTAATTGTAACTTAGGTTAAGTTTTATTTTACAGGTACTTTTGCATTTATTTTAACTAGGTAGCAATTAAATACTTAATAACTATTTAATAACTATTGTACCTAGTTAAATAAATACAAAGTTGCCTGTAAAATAAAAATAAATCCTAAGATAGCTACAATGTAACTATTAGTTATATTTTAGCTATCTTACCGCTAGATTTGGAGTTTTGTCGGTAACGACCCGAAAAACTAACGCCGGCTTTTTTCTGGCCGCACCATAAAAATAACTCTGGTATTGAGAGTCCACATAAAGGCTGCGTTAGGCTCCAAAAAAGGAGCGTAGAGCATTTTTAACGCAGCTTCAACTCTCGATACCAGAGTTGCTTACGGACGCGGCCAGCCTCAAAAACGTGCTCGTGCACGATTCCCCCATAGGAAACAATGGGGCTGTTTGAGCTGAAAAAAAACCAAACACCTGCAAAAAAGCCGCGTTCAGCTCCTAACGCAGCCCCATTGTTTGCTATGCGGTAACCCTTCCTACGTCTGCACCTAACACCCTAACATGTACCCCGAGTCTAAACACCCCTAACCTTACACTTATTAACCCCTAATCTGCCGCCCCCCGCTATCGCTGACCCCTGCATATTATTATTAACCCCTAATCTGCCGCTCCGTAAACCGCCGCTACTTACATTATCCCTATGTACCCCTAATCTGCTGCCCTAACATCGCCGACCCCTATATTATATTTATTAACCCCTAATCTGCCCCCCACAACGTCGCCTCCACCTGCCTACACTTATTAACCCCTAATCTGCCGACCGGACCTGAGCGCTACTATAATAAAGTTATTAACCCCTAATCCGCCTCACTAACCCTATCATAAATAGTATTAACCCCTAATCTGCCCTCCCTAACATCGCCGACACCTAACTTCAAACATTAACCCCTAATCTGCCGACTGGAGCTCACCGCTATTCTAATAAATGTATTAACCCCTAAAGCTAAGTCTAACCCTAACACTAACACCCCCCTAAATTAAATATAATTTACATCTAACGAATTTAATTAACTCTTATTAAATAAATTATTCCTATTTAAAGCTAAATACTTACCTGTAAAATAAATCCTAATATAGCTACAATATAAATTATAATTATATTATAGCTATTTTAGGATTTATTTTTATTTTACAGGTAACTTTGTAATTATTTTAACCAGGTACAATAGCTATTAAATAGTTAAGAACTATTTAATAGCTAAAATAGTTAAAATAATTGCAAATTTACCTGTAAAAGAAATCCTAACCTAAGTTACAAATAAACCTAACACTAGACTATCAATAAATTAATTAAATAAACTACCTACAATTACCTACAATTAACCTAACACTACACTATCAATAAATTAATTAAATACAATTGCTACAAATAAATACAATTAAATAAACTAGCTAAAGTACAAAAAATAAAAAAGAACTAAGTTACAAAAAATAAAAAAATATTTACAAACATAAGAAAAATATTACAACAATTTTAAACTAATTACACCTACTCTAAGCCCCCTAATAAAATAACAAAGCCCCCCAAAATAAAAAAATGCCCTACCCTATTCTAAATTACTAAAGTTCAAAGCTCTTTTACCTTACCAGCCCTGAACAGGGCCCTTTGCGGGGCATGCCCCAAGAAATACAGCTCTTTTGCCTGTAAAAAAAAAACATACACTACCCAAGCCCCCCAACATTACAACCCACCACCCACATACCCCTAATCTAACCCAAACCCCCCTTAAATAAACCTAACACTAAGCCCCTGAAGATCATCCTACCTTGTCTTCACCTCACCGGGTATCACACCGATCCGTCCAGAAGAGCTCCTCCGATGTCCTGATCCAAGCCCAAGCGGGGGGCTGAAGAGGTCCATGATCCGGCTGAAGTCTTCATCCAAGCGGGGCAGAAGAGGTCTTCCATCCGATTGAAGTCTTCATCCAAGCGGCATCCATCCGGAGCGAAGCAGCAGCATCCTGAAGACCTCCACCGCGGAACATCCATCCTGGCCGACGACTGAACGACGAATGACGGTTCCTTTAAATGACGTCATCCAAGATGGCGTCCCTCGAATTCCAATTGGCTGATAGGATTCTATCAGCTAATCGGAATTAAGGTAGGAATATTCTAATTGACTGATGGAATCAGCCAATCAGAATCAAGTTCAATCCGATTGGCTGATCCAATCAGCCAATCAGATTGAGCTTGCATTCTATTGGCTGATCGGAACAGCCAATAGAATGCAAGCTCAATCTGATTGGCTGATCGGATCAGCCAATCGGATTGAACTTGATTCTGATTGGCTGATTCCATCAGCCAATCAGAATATTCCTACCTTAATTCCGATTGGCTGATAGAATCCTATCAGCCAATCGGAATTCGAGGGACGCCATCTTGGATGACGTCATTTAAAGGAACCGTCATTCATCGTTCAGTCGTCGGCCAGGATGGATGTTCCGCGGTGGAGGTCTTCGGGATGCTGCCGCTTCGCTCCGGATGGATGCCGCTTGGATGAAGACTTCAATCGGATGGAAGACCTCTTCTGCCCCGCTTGGATGAAGACTTCAGCCGGATCATGGACCTCTTCAGCCCCCAGCTTGGGCTTGGATCAGGACATCGGAGGAGCTCTTCAGGACGGATCGGTGTGATACCCGGTGAGGTGAAGACAAGGTAGGATGATCTTCAGGGGCTTAGTGTTAGGTTTATTTAAGGGGGTTTGGGTTAGATTAGGGGTATGTGGGTGGTGGGTTGTAATGTTGGGGGGCTTGGGTATTGTATGTTTTTTTTACAGGCAAAAGAGCTGTATTTCTTGGGGCATGCCCCGCAAAGGGCCCTGTTCAGGGCTGGTAAGGTAAAAGAGCTTTGAACTTTAGTAATTTAGAATAGGGTAGGGCATTTTTTTATTTTGGGGGGCTTTGTTATTTTATTAGGGGGCTTAGAGTAGGTGTAATTAGTTTAAAATTGTTGTAATATTTTTCTTATGTTTGTAAATATTTTTTTATTTTTTGTAACTTAGTTCTTTTTTATTTTTTGTACTTTAGCTAGTTTATTTAATTGTATTTATTTGTAGCAATTGTATTTAATTAATTTATTGATAGTGTAGTGTTAGGTTAATTGTAGGTAATTGTAGGTAGTTTATTTAATTAATTTATTGATAGTCTAGTGTTAGGTTTATTTGTAACTTAGGTTAGGATTTCTTTTACACGTAAATTTGTTATTATTTTAACTATTTTAGCTATTAAATAGTTCTTAACTATTTAATAGCTATTGTATCTGGTTAAAATAAATACAAAGTTACCTGTAAAATAAATATTAATCCTAAAATAGCTATAATATAATTATAATTTATATTGTAGCTATATTAGGATTTATTTTACAGGTAAGTATTTAGCTTTAAATAGTAATAATTTATTTAATAAGAGTTAATTTCGTTAGATTTAAATTATATTTAACTTAGGGGGGTGTTAGTATTAGGGTTAGACTTAGCTTTAGGGGTTAATACATTTATTAGAATAGCGGCGAGATTCGGTCGGCAGATTAGGGGTTAATAATTGAAGTTAGGTGTCGGCGATGTTAGGAAGGGCAGATTAGGGGTTAATACTATTTATTATAGGGATAGTGATGCGGATTAGGGGTTAATAACTTTATTATAGTAGCGCTCAGGTCCGGTCGGCAGATTAGGGGTTAATAATTGAAGTTAGGTGTCGGCGATATTAGGGAGGGCAGATTAGGGGTTAATACTATTTATGATATGGTTAGTGAGGTGGATTAGGGGTTAATAACTTTATTATAGTAGCGCTCAGGTCCGGTCGGCAGATTAGGGGTTAATAAGTGTAGGCAGGTGGAGGCGACATTGAGGGGGGCAGATTAGGGGTTAATAAATATAATATAGGGGTCGGCGGTGTTAGGGGCAGCAGATTAGGGGTACATAAGGATAACGTAGGTGGCGGCGCTTTGCGGTCGGCAGATTAGGGGTTAATAAGTGTAGGCAGGTGGAGGCGACGTTGTGGGGGGGCAGGTTAGGGGTTAATAAATATAATACAGGGGTCGGCGGTGTTAGGGGCAGCAGATTAGGGGTACATAAGTATAACGTAGGTGGCGGTCGGCAGATTAGGGGTTAAAAAAAAAAGTTTGAGTGTCGGCGATGTGGGGGGACCTCGGTTTAGGGGTACATAGGTAGTTTATGGGTGTTAGTGTACTTTAGAGCACAGTAGTTAAGAGCTTTATAAACCGGCGTTAGCCCAGAAAGCTCTTAACTACTGACTTTTTTCCTGCGGCTGGAGTTTTGTCGTTAGATGTCTAACGCTCACTTCAGAAACGACTCTAAATACCGGAGTTATAAAAATCCCATTGAAAAGATAGGATACGCAATTTACGTAAGGGGATCTGCGGTATGGAAAGTGAGCGTTAGACCCTATTTTGAGTGACTCCAAATACCGGCGGTAGCCTAAAACCAGCGTTAGGAGCCTCTAACGCTGGTTTTCACGGCTACCGCCAAACTCCAAATCTAGGCCTCTGGGTTTATTTTATAGGTAAGTATTTAGTTTTAAATAGGAATAATTTATTTCGATGTATTTAAATTATATTTAAGTTAGGGAGTGTTAGGGTTAGTGTTAGACTTAGGTTTATGGGTTAATACATTTAATATAGTGGCGGCGGTGTAGGGGGGCAGATTAAGGGTTAATAAATATAATGTAGGTGGCGGTGGGCTCCGGGAGAGGCGGTTTAGGGGTTAAACACTTTATTTAGTTGCGGTGGGGTCCGGGATCGGCAGAATAGGGGTTAATAACTTTATGTAGGTGTCGGCGGTATAGGGTGCGGAAGATTAGGGGTTAATATGTATAATGTAGGTGGTGGTGGGCTCCGGGAGTGGGGGTTTAGGGGTTAATACATTTATTAGAGTTGCGATGGGCTCCGGGAGTGGTGGTTTAGGGGTTAATACATTTATTAGCGTTGCGGTGGGCTCTAGGAGTGGCGGTTTAGGGGTTAATACATTTATTAGAGTTGCGGTGGACTCCGGTAGTGGCGGTATAGGGGGTAAACAGTATAGTATAGTGTGGGTGTTTAGTGACAGGGTACCAAGAAAGCTGTAAAAAAGCCGAAGAGCAGCGAGATCGATGACTGTTAGTTAACAACAGTCTGCTGCTCATCGCACCGTACTTGGTGCACGGCTTTTTGACAGCTTTTTTGGTAATTTTGGAGAACGTATTCAGGTCCGCGGCAGCGATGTTAGGCGAACTTAGGTTAGCGTATTGGTGCCGTTGAATGCAAGAAAGTCAACGGCTTGATAGATAGAGGCCAGCGTTGGGGCTTTCTTGCATGGGGTAATGCAACACATCTTCTGCTGCCATGTATCTTTTCACAAGCTCCACCAGCTGGTCAAAGGTTTGGGGATCACTCTGACTCGCCCACCAGCAAAGGGTAACTGGTAAGCTCCACAGGAACTAATCCATCATTAGCAGCTCCACAATGACATTGGATGCATTGATTTAAGGTTTCAGCCACTTTCTAGCCAGATGTATTAGGTCAAACATCTGAGACCTTACAATTTTATCTTTACGGTATATAAAGAAAAAATGTTTTAAAGAGACATGTAGGTAAGAATTAAACTTTTGTGAATTAGACAACTTTTTTTTCCTAATATACAGAGGTAGGCTGCGCATGTCCTGAGCACTATAACATTGTTGCAAACACAGCTGGTATATGTGCACTCTCCTGAGTCTACCTCAGTATGCTCTGATGAAACGTTTCAATACCAAGAGAAATAGGTAAATTTATTAACAAGTACATTTGTATATGTTTGCAAATGGATAGAGACGTTTGTGTATTTTAAAACAAGGCATAATGCTCCACATTAATTGAGAAGATTGCAATATACTCCTACCTCAGTTAAACAATACATACTGTTACTCTTTCCAGGATTTAAAAGTACATTGTATTGTAAATTATTTGCATTATCTTCCATTTTACCTGTTGGAGTATAATTAAATGTTTAAATATAGCTTCATTATCTTTATGTTGCCTGCTTTCACGTGCTGGAATTGCCACCTATGCTGAAAATATGAATACTTTATTCTTTATAGAAAATTGGAATAAACAAGAGGAGGCAGCAGAAATCAACCTCACAGTGTGGGTTGCGAGAGAGTCAATACCATTTATAAGGGTGTTCCAGCAGTTGCTAGGTTACAGTGAACTCTTTTCAGCCTGAGTGGATTGTACCTTTAAAGGGACAGTAAAGTCCAAATTAAACTTAGGACACTGGCTTTTTAGGAAGATGTACATTTGAGGAATTGTGTGGTGTGTTGTTCCCCCAGCTGTATTAGGATCAGTGAGTAACATATTCAACACCTATAAAATTGTATGTGACAAGATTGCACCCCTTAATGGGACATTAACCCCAAACTATTTATTTACTATTCAGATAGAGCATACAATTTTAAACAACTGTTCAATTGTCTTCTATTATTTAATTGTTTTGTTCCATCTGTATCCTTTGTTGAAAAGCATATCTACGTAGGCACAACTGGAAGCAAGTTAATAATTTGTGGCAGCACATATTTGCCTCATGTCATTGGCTCGCCTGATGAGCTCCCAGTAGTGAATTGCTGCTCCTTCAACAACTTATACTACATTGAAGCACATTTCATAATAGAAGTAAAGTGGAAAATTGTTTAAAATTGCATACTCTATCTAAATCATTCCGATTAAACCTAGGTTCCTAAAAACCCCTAGGGGTGCTAATACTCATATATAGCGATTGCTATTTAGGACTACAATAATGGTATAAAAACTGAACCTTAATGTAAGAAGTCCATAAAATGTCTACCAGATATGTTGATAAGTTCTCAAAATCAGGATATAAGATGTATGAAAATTTCCAAAACTACACAAATTCCGCAGCTCCCTTTCAATACACAGGGTACTCAAACAGAGTTGCAGCACCCAAAAGTTCTGATAGAGGCGTTCTGGAGACTCTCAGTGCACCAGCTCACTGAACTCTGGCTGCTGGTCTCACACAGGGATGTCAGTATTCTGTAGACAGCCACTTGCGAATGTGGTTTGATTAAAACAAATTTTTAATATAAAACCATAAAGTGTACAATAAAAAAGGGGTTACAATAGTTGTATGTATACATCCTAAATTTGCAACGCGTTTCTCGGCTCTTATGGCCATTTCATCAGGCAACTAATCAGATAGTTTTATACATAAATTAAAACAAGAGAAATAGTTGATTTGAGAGCTATATACCTTCATCATATTTAGAGTAACAAATAGGAAAAATCATAATTAAACATATAGAACATTACACTACGAATAGAAAGTGCTGTATAAAAAAGACAAGTAGGAATACAGAAAAAATGTGTGCCCATCCTAATTAGTAACAATGCTTTTCATATTTTGAAAAGTTTCATCTTATTAGGGTACAGCTATCTCTCTTTCTCTCTCTCCCTCTCTCTCTCTCTCTCTCTCTTTCTTTCTCTCTCTCTATTTCTCCGTCTCTCTCTCTTTCCTGCTCTCTCTCTCTTTCTCTCTCCCTTGAGTTTAGGGTTAATTCAAGAAAAGGGTTCTTCAGACTTGTTCGTTATCGATTTGTTATCTTACTACTATTATTAATAAAAATGATCTCAATAATTTAATTTATAATTTACAGCAAAGTGTATTAAAACAATGACATATTAATAATGAAGAGACATAATAAAAACAAAAAATAGTGAAAGACAGTAGCATATTGTAAACCTTAGCTTGAGATTTATTTTATATTGGTTTCCTCTTAGGGGAAAATATGTCAAAAGTAAAAGCATTGAAGGAGATTTGGACAGAGTCCAATGAACAGTACTAACAGCAAGTGGAAATCCTTTCAGCTACAGAATTTTGACAAGTCTTCTTCAGTTATCACGAGGATGTGAAGTCTATCTCTCTGGAGAGACAAATGTTTGGAAAAGTAGTCTGTCCAGGATAGTAGATATTGTAAGCTAAAAAAAGTTTGACATAAAAATATTCTCAGTGTAGTTTATTAAATAGAATGTATTATAAGTGGGCAAAATAATTGTATTTCTCTAAGCCAAATTAGGTTGTTTGTTTATTTATATAAGAGCAATAATGTGCAGATGAAAAAACACAGTGGCGTTAGTCATAAAAAGGATTATAGGAGAAAAGATAAAGGAAGCACTATTGAGGGTGTAGGAGAGAGGGAAGAGTGGAAATCAATACTAAAAGAAGTAAGACTCAGGAAGGGTAAGAAAGAGGAAAGAGGGCAACTGAATTCAAAGAAGCAGAAGCAAAACATGTATTTCAGAGACATAGACCGCCATTTATGAAAGCTACAACTATCAATCTGGGTATGTTAACACTTCAAAATAAACACAAATGTGAGCTTTCTAATTTATGAAGATATCAACTCTATAAAATGTAATGGCAACATTGATTACCTGTACTGAAAATCGATGTAAGTATAGGCGTATCGATTTAAGCTTTTTTCCACCCATATGTAGCCTAATCCAATTAAGTTCTCAAAGTTATCAAACAATTTTGTCTAATATTAATGTCTAGAACCACGCCCATATGTCAATTGTTGACTCAGGACTTTTGTTGTAGTGAACAGCAAAGGAAACAATAAAGTGCTGCTGGATACCAGTCTGTAATACCACACAAGGGTTTTATTTAAAGGGGGGTTTATTTAAATTTTTGTGAAACAGACATGGAAGTCTAGGTTTTTATCCTGGTTGGTACCCTTTTACTTAGAAGATGCCGGAGACACCATCATGCCCTACAGCAAAGGGAAGATGTAGGCCAACAGAGAAGATACAGAAGGGTCCCTGGGATGTTTCTGCCTTGATGAGGGCTGGAAGTACTTACAAACTGATAGATTTTGTCTGACACCTGAATAAATATTGTCCCTTTTTCATGAAATCCAGGATGATTTCAGACCTTTGACCTTTCAAACATTAGCCATCCCAGTTATGTTAAAACGTCTGTCTGTGTTGCACTTCATACCCACTGGATCTTTTCACTCCCTGTGTTGTCAAAGGAATGAATCAGCCAACTTTCTCAAAGCTAGATGCCCTGTATCATAACTTGATTAAAAAATTGTTTGTAATAATATGAAGATTTGGTAAATTTGTCTGTTATTGTGGCCAAATTGAAGCAATTATATCAAGCTTTTTCTTTTTTTCTTTTTGTATCAGACAGCTTTTAAGGGCACTAAATGTGATGTAGATCTGTTCACTATCGGCTAGATTTAGAGTTCTGCGGCCAAAGGGGTGCGTTAGCTACGCGTGCTTTTTTCCACCCGCACCTTTTAAATACCGCTGGTATTTAGAGTTCACAGAATGGCTGCGTTAGGCTCCAAAAAATGGAGCGTAGAGCATATTTACCGCCACTGCAACTCTAGATACCAGCGTTGCTTACGGACGCAGCCAGCTTCAAAAACGTGCTCGTGCACGATTCCCCCATAGAAAACAATGGGGCTGTTTGAGTTGAAAAAACCCCTAACACCTGCAAAAAAGCAGCGTTCAGCTCCTAACGCAGCCCCATTGTTTTCTATGGGGGAAACACTTCCTACGTCTGCACCTAACACTCTAACATGTACCCCGAGTCTAAACACCCCTAACCTTACACTTATTAACCCCTAATCTGCCGCCCCCGCTATCGCTGACACCTGCATTTTTTTAACCCCTAATCTGCTGCTCGGTACACCGCCGCAACCTACATTATACCTATGTACCCCTCATCTGCTGCCCCTAACACCGCTGACCCCTATATTATATTTATTAACCCCTAATCTGCCCCCCACAACGTCGCCGCCAGCTACCTACAATTATTAACCGCTAATCTGCTGACCGGAGCTCACCGCTATTCTAATACATTTTTTAACCCCTAAAGCTAAGTCTAACCCTAACACTAACACCCCTCTAAGTTAAATATAATTTAAATCTAACGAAATAAATTAACTCTTATTATATAAATTATTCCTATTTAAAGCTAAATACTTACCTGTAAAATAAACCCTAATCTAGCTACAATATAAATAATAATTATATTGTAGCTATTTTAGGATTAATATTCATTTTACAGGCAACTTTATATTTATTTTAATCAGGTACAATAGCTATTAAATAGTTAATAACTATTTAATAGCTAAAATAGTTAAAATAATTACAAAATTACCTGTAAAATAAATCCTAACCTAAGTTACAATTAAACCTAACACTACACTATCAATAAATTAATTAAATACAATACCTACAAATAAATACAATTAAATAAACTAACTAAAGTACAAAAAATAAAAAAGAACTAAGTTACAAAAAATAAAAAAATATTTACAAACATTTGAAAAATATTACAACATTTTTAAACTAATTACACCTACTCTAAGCCCCCTAATAAAATAACAAAGCCCCCCAAAATAAAAAAATGCCCTACCCTATTCTAAATTTAAAAAGTTCAAAGCTCTTTTACCTTACCAGCCCTGAAAAGGGCCCTTTGCGGGGCATGCCCCAAAGAATTCAGCTCTTTTGCCTATAAAAAAAAAACATACAATACCCCCCCCCAACATTACAACCCACCACCCACATACCCCTAATCTAACCCAACCCCCCCTTAAATAAACCTAACACTAAGCCCCTGAAGATCTCCCTACCGTAAAATAAATATTAATCCTAAAATAGCTACAATATAATTATAATTTATATTGTAGCTATATTAGGGTTTATTTTACAGGTAAGTATTTAGTTTTAAATAGGATTAATTTATTTCGTTAGATAAAAAATTATATTTAACTTAGGGGGGTGTTAGTGTTATGGTTAGACTTAGCTTTAGGGGTTAAAAAATTTATTAGAATAGCGGTGAGCTCCGGTCGGCAGATTAGGGGTTAATGTTTGAAGTTAGGTGTCGGCGATGTTAGGGAGGGCAGATTAGGGGTTAATACATTTATTATAGTAGCGGTGCGGTTCAGTCGGCAGATTAGGGGTTAATAAGTGTAGGTAAGGTAGCGTCGACGTTGGGGGGGGGCAGATTAGGGGTTAATAAATATTATGTAGGTGTCGGCGATGTTAGGGGCAGCAGATTAGGGGTACAAAGGGATAATGTAGCTGGTGGCGGTGTACGGAGCGGCAGATTAGGGGTTAAAAAAATTTAATAGAGTGGCGGCGGTGTGGGGGGGCCTCGGTTTAGGGGTACATAGGTAGTTTATGGGTGTTAGTGTACTTTAGAGCACAGTAGTTAAGAGCTTTATAAACCGGCGTTAGCCCAGAAAGCTCTTAACTCCAGGTTTTTTTCTGCGGCTGGAGTTTTGTCGTTAGATTTCTAACACTCACTTCAGCCACGACTCTAAATACCGGCATTAGAAAGATCCCATTGAAAAGATAGGATACGCAAATGGCGTAGGGGGATCTGCGGTATTGAAAAGTTGCGGCTGCAAAGTGAGCGTTAGACCCTTTCCTGACTGACTCCAAATACCAGAGGGCGGTAAAAACCAGCGTTAGGAGCCTCTTTAGACCGCTGCTTCATAACTTCTGATTCCGGCGAGCCTTAAGGCTCAAGCAGAAACAGGGGCATCAAGCTCCATACAGAGTTTGATAAATCGGACCCATTGAGTGAAAGAGGCCTTTTACTGAGAAGAAAGAGGGCAGACAACTGTACTGTTTTCCTTTCCAAAAACCATGTCTAAACTGGACAGGACTTAATTATGTGCACCTTTGAGACTATATGGAAAAACAGTACAAAAACAAAGCTAGAACATTGGTGACATTGGGCTCCATTTATGAAGCTCGGATATGAAGTTGTGCGAGCCTGCAGCAGAGAGTTAAGATGAAGTGTTCATCAGACTGCTGCCTCTTTATCCCACTATACCACCTGTAATGTGGCTTATGTCAATCCCTCTGGTCAGGGCCAAAGATGTTTGCCCCTGTCCACCCAGTCTTAAATAAATCTGGCCAAGAGAGTACAAAGGAAGAGACAAAACAAAGAATAGATAATGAAGAAGAAAATAGAGGGTTAGTAGAAGATTTCAAAATCCTGTCCAACAAATTTCAATTAAAATTACAGAATACAGATGATCCTGGGTAGATCAGTTGTCAAGTGGTATATTGTTCCAGAGGCATCTTTGCGCTCTTTCTTTCTTTGATAGGAATTTATTAATATACACACATATTTCTATCATGGTCCTATAGAGAGATATTAGCCTTAGGAGCGCTCCCTCTCACATACACCCCATTCAGTTACATTTTATTTGTTGTCCTATGAGGGTGATACATACTTTGAGTAAGTGGAGCCTATCTCATTACCAGTGCACAAGAACTTTACATCTGTTTTGCTATCCAAAGGCATATTTACATGCAGGGGCTCATCTGTTTGATTTTGATATAGATCTCACCTTAACTACCTGGAGTTTGGAAGATTTTACACCTGGGAAGGCCTGGCACTTGGTTAACATTTTGCTGTATGTTCAGGCATAATTTCTAACTTTTTAAATAAAATAACAATTATAATATTATGGACACTACATAAAATAATAAGGTGATGCTGTGTTAACCAGACAATAAGATAAAAGCATACATATCTCTGTGGAAAAAAATAAGGTGTACAATATAGAAGTGGTTCATTTAACAGCAGTTGACACATTTCAGAACAGTATAATCATTAGAACATTTCCAGAAAATACTTTCACACAACCTCAAAATAAAAATAAATATTAGAATATTAAATGGGAAATACTTATATATGTTGGGAAAAAGAGTAAATTATACATCGGCACTGGATTTCTTGAATATGCAATTTTGAGGAATAATGGGGTTTGTTGCTCTCTCAGCTGTATTGAGATCTGTCAGCAACACATGCTATGCTTGTAAAATTGTATGTGATGAGATTGCACCCCTTAAAGGGACATTAAACCTCCCAAAGATTCAGATAAAGCATGCTATTCTAAACAACATTCCAATTTACTTCTATTATATAATTTGCTTCATTCTCTTGGTATCCATTGTTCAAAATCCTACATACTGTAGGTAGGCTCAGAAACAGCAATACACTACTGGGAGCTAGCTGATGATTAGTGACTGCACCTATATGTATCTTATTATTGTTTCACCCAAGGGCCTCTAGTTATCAAGCCGTCAACTTCAAATACGCTGGAATTCCGCAGCGTATTTGTGGCGAGGCTGATTCGCCATAGTTATCAAGCACTACAGCGTGGCACAAGTAGAATATAGTGACGTAAGCAACGATCCGCCGGACTCAGTCCGACACAGATCGATTCTTACGTCACTCCAGATGTTCCGAACGCAAGTTCGGCACAATCTGACTACTTTTGGGAGTTATCAAAAAAACTAGCAGGTACGCTCGGCACTTTTCCGGCCCAGCGTACCTGGTTTTCAATCCGCCGCCCTGGAGGTGGCAGATCCCATAGGAATCAATGGGAGTCTGACCATAGCGAAAGCTCATGTTCGCTGCTGCCCATCATCCCAATGATTCCTATGGGAAGTGTCTACACCTAACACCCTAACATGTACCCCGAGTCTAAACACACCTAATCTGCCCCACCTACACCGCCGCAACTAAATAAAGTTATTACCCCCTAAACCACCGCTCCCGGAGCCCACCGCCACTCTAATAAACTTATTAACCCCTAAACCGCAGCTCCCGGACCCTGCCGCAACTATAATAAATATGTTAACCCCTAAACCGCCGCTCCAGGACCCCGCTGCCACCTACATAATACCTATTAACCCCTATCCTGCCCCCCTACACCGCCGCCACCTATAATAAATTTATTAACCCCTATCCTGCACCCCTACACTGCCGCCACCTATAATAAATTTATTAACCCCTATCCTGCCCCCCTACACCGCCACCACTATAATAAAATGATTAACCCCTAAACCTAAGTCTAACCCTAACACCCCCTAACTTAAATATTAATTAAATACATCTAAATAAATATTATTCTTATTAACTAAATTAATCCTATTTAAACCTAAATACTTACCTTTAAAATAAACCCTAATATAGCTACAATCTAACTAATAATTATATTGTAGCTATTTTAGGATTTATTTTTATTTTACAGGAAAATTTCAATTTATTTTAACTAGGTACAAAAGCTATTAAATAGTTATTAACTATTTAATAGCTACCTAGTTAAAATAAAGACAAATTTACCTGTAAAATAAAAACTAACCTAAGTTACAATTACACCTAATACTACATTATCATTAACTAAATTATTCCTATTTAAAACTAAATACTTACCTGTAAAATAAACCCTAATATAGCTACAATGTAATTAATAATTACATTGTAGCTATTTTAGGATTTATATTTATTTTACAGGTAACTTTGTATTTATTTTAACTAGGTAGAATAGTTATTAAATAGTTATTAACTATTTAATAACTACCTAGCTAAAAGAAATACAAAATTACCTGTAAAATAAATCCTAACCTAAGTTACAATTAAACCGAACACTACACTATCATTAAATAAATTAATTAACTACAAATACCTACAATTAAATACAATTAAATAAACTAACTAAAGTACAAAAAATAAAAAAAAATAAGTTAAAAAAAAATTAAAAAACTAATTTAAAAAAAACCCCCAAAATATTAGAAGATTTTTAAGCTAATTACACCTAATCTAAGCCCCCTAATAAAATAACAAAGCCCCCCAAAATAAAAAAATGCCCTACCCTATCCTAAATTACAAAAGTTAACAACTCTATTACCAGCCCTTAAAAGACCTTTTGCGGTGCATGCCCCAAAGTAATCAGCTCTTTTGCCTGTAAAAATAATACAACCCCCCCAACATTAAAACCCACCACCCACATACCCCTACTCTAACCCACCCAAACCCCCTTAAAAAAAAACTAACATTAACCCCCTGAAGATCTCCCTACCTTGAGTCGTCTTCAGCCAGCCGACCACCAATGGAACAGAAGAGGACATCCTTAGTGGCTGAAGTCATCATCCAAGGGGTGCTGAAGAGGTCTTCCATCCGATAGAAGTCTTCATCCATGCAGCGTCTTCAATCTTCATCCATCCGGAGCGGAGCCTTCGTCAAATGAGCCGACTTGGAGCCATCCTCTTCCAACAACGCCTACCCGACGAATGGATATTCCTTTAAGTGACGTCATCCAAGATGGCGTCCCTCGAATTCCGATTGGCTGATAGGATTCTATCAGCCAATCGGAATTAAGGTAGGAAAAATCTGATTGGCTGATGCAATCAGCCAATCAGATTGAGCTCACATTCTATTGGCTGATTGGAACAGCCAATAGAATGCAAGCTCAATCTGATTGGCTGATTGGATCAGCCAATCGGATTGAACTTGAATCTGATTGGCTGTTCCGATCAGCCAATAGAATGCGAGCTCAATCTGATTGGCTGATTGCATCAGCCAATCATATTTTTCCTACCTTAATTCCGATTGACTGATAGAATCCTATCAGCCAATCGGAATTCGAGGGACGCCATCTTAGATGACGTCACTTAAAGGAATATCCATTCGTCGGGTAGGCGTCGTTTGAAGAGGATGGCTCCGCGTTGGTTCGTTTGAAGAAGGCTCCGCTCCGCTCCAGATGGATGAAGATTGAAGACGCCACATGGATGAAGACTTCTATCGGATGGAAGACCTCTTCAGCGCCCCTTGGATGATGACTTCAGCCGTTAAGTTCCATCGGTGGTCGGCTGGTTACGATATGTGGATGACATATGGTTACGATATGTGGATGACATTTTCCTCATCTGGGAGGGCTCTGAGAACCTTCTAAAAGAATTTGTTGACACCTTAAATGTCAATAGTAGAAACATCTCTCTCACTGTTCAATATAGTAAAGAGATGATTGCATTTCTAGACATTGAGGTGAAACTTGATAAGGGTAAAGTGTCAACTGAAAACTTTTGAAAATCCACTGCAACTAATAGCCTCCTACTTGCTTCCAGTCACCATCCAAGCCACCTGAAAAAAGGTATACCCAGAGGCCAATTTTTAAGGCTACGCAGAAACTGTTCAACTAAAGAGAAGTACCTAAAACATGCATTAGAAATGGATCAAAGATTTCTATCTAGGGGGCATATTCTTACTAGTGATACAGGAGTACAAAAAGAAGTAGGTGATTTTTCAAACATTACTGTCAGAAGGGCATCAAATTTAAAAGACAAGCTTATAAGAAGCCAGTATATATCTAAAGCAAGACAGAGTAACTGGCTCACACAACACAGATCTTCAGGTAACTATCCCTGTGGCAAGTGTGTTGCATGTAAATTCATGAGAAAGACCAAAGAGTTCAGTACCAAGACTGGCAAAACATACAAACTTAAGCATTTCGTGAACTGTAACACTGAGGGGGTTGTATATCTGCTCTCCTGCGAGTGCCCACTTTTTTATGTGGGAAAAACGAGGAGGGCGATAAAGGACCACATCACTGAACACAGGGACGATGTTAAAAATAAAAATCCTAAAAGTAACGTTGCAAGACACTTTGAATTAATACATAATTGCAATCCTGATTTTCTCAGATTTGTGGGCATAGATAAAGGCATCATAAACGGTAGAGGGGGCGATAACGATAAGACCCTTCTAATAAAGGAGTGCAGGTGGATCTCAATTCTTGAGACACAAATTCCAAATGGTCTCAATGATAAATTGGATATGGCCTCCTATAAAAACATCCAAGGTAATAAAGAGGTATGGGTGTAATAAAATATATTTTTACCTTACCTTATATGAGTAAGCATGAATAAGTTCTTTCTACAGTATACTCAAGGTTGAGAAATTGATATAGCAATTTCGTGATGACTTCCTAAATTTATCTTTGTTTTTAATAGTCTATTAGAAATGCTAATAGTGTTAATAGACAACACTTTTTAACTTAGGCTGTTTTTTAAAAATTGTTTTGTAAACATAAGTATCTAGGTAATATTGCTTTAAAGTCATCATAAGCTGTGATAGCAGCATACTAAACTTTCACCTTCCAGCAGAGGCGCAATGCATCTAAAGTATAAATCAAGATGCTTGAATCAAAGCAGAATTATGCCCTGACAAAGCCGGCCTGAATTCCAGTCGAGCGGGTGAAACGCACATTGGCATTGGATGAGCCGTCCAGGTCAAGTGACACACGCGGAATACCACCACTGTTTGGTTCTGGCAATGGAGGTTGCAGTTAACATGGAACTGTAACGTGTTCGAGAAGCACTTAACAACGTGGACATTTGGAATTAGAGTGTCTGAAAACAAGGTCATATTAGTATACAAATACTGACAACAGATATATGAAAGCTACAGTATCTATCAAAGTACCCATCATGAATGGATGACCCTATTAAGGGAATTTATGGTACAAAAGCTACAAGTTGTATTGACATAGGATAAGACACAGCTTCCTGTCAAAAAAAGACTGTGAATGTTGGATAAGTCTCCGCTTGAGGATATACATTTCTTGCTAAGACTGTGCTATGCCTAACTCAACTTGGCTTACGCTTGCTTATATCAGGCAACACTAACATGCTCTTTGCACCTGTGCTCTAACATCTTTGCATCCAGCATACAGGCTTCTTCTTGGAACAGTATATATATGATCGATGGCTGCTAGATGTAAAATATGTGTATGAGTGACACTTGTATACTTGTGCATTCTCGCATTGCTTTGTACATATTCAGGGAGTCCACTTGCTTGTCCGCTTAGATCCCTAATACCACCTGCACAGCGTTAAGCTCCTCATACTAAGGGGTGCTGCGAGCAGCTGGGTGTAGCTAGACTTGAGATGGTCTCTCTCGATATAACCTATGATATTTTGTACGAGTATTTCCATGTATAACATACACTATGTGTAATATTTTCCGCTTTTGAATATCACAGATATTGTAGAGTTAGCAACTTAGATCCCTTTAATATACCTGCCCAGGTTACACCACCAGTAAAAGGTTTTGGGGGTTCTGTGTGCAGCTGGGTGTAGTGGGCTAATATACAATTCTGTGAATTGATAAGACTGCTGTTACAATTTTTTGGCGTGTACCCCTGACCGGTCAGGTTCTATAATGAAGTCATCCACAAGTTGATTTTTTATGCTTATGTGAAATAAATGTGATAAAAACGTGAACCAAAAAGTGATCATAAAGTATACATATGTGTGAAACCTAAATACTATAAAAGTTCATATAAGGATATGTGTGTTCTTCCAAAGTCTTCACGCTTCTATTTTTCTTTTGATCCTCATATGAAAAGAAAGAAGAAAAGCCACATAGCGTAACTCTGTAACCTTTTCAATGCAGAATGTGTATGTACAAATGGTTACTCACATGAGATGGAGCTATAGCCAAGCTCAGGTTTATGCGCACACCCAATGTTATACTGTTGGGTAAACAGTTGCTTGAAACAGGATTTTGAATAAAATAGATTTATTTAAAATGTAAATATAAAAAGTGCCACAAGAGCTGCAAAGACCACCAAATACAATAGGATCGGCAATACAATCAAGTAATTGCTCACGTTGAGCTTATACACAATACCAGAGACCGTGGTAAGGAGTGCAGAAATTTAACCATACAACCTCCCCCTTAAGAGTCCAGTATATGTTGCTCTCCTTACTGGTGTGCAGATTCTTGGAAGGGCGCCAAAGAACAATGTATCCGACGTACGTTTCGCAAAAGAGCTTTTTCAAGGAATAGTGTGCGCATGTCTGAAAACCTCATTTGAATACTTCAGGTTCATTAAGCCGGATATCCGGTATTTAGTCCTCCATTTTGGAAGTGGTCATAATCTGTTATTTATGGTCAATGATTATTCTTCTTTAAACTGAAATATTTCAGCAAAAAAACTCTAGACAATATATACATATATGTTAAGGACAATATTGGTTTACGCAAATCTTCACTTAAAAGCGTCCTACACCTAATTTGTTAAAACAATATTTGCTAACGTGTCTATTATATAACATATCGGTTAATACCATTTGCGATTTACTGTGTAACAAGTTAGTTCAGGTCATACTTATCCCTCACTAATATTCTAATGTTCCTTATCTATAACAAGTATATACATATATTTGTATTCATCAAAATAAGGTCCTGTTTTTTGAAAGGTATCATCACAATATGTATATATAAATAAATAATCTTCTACACATAATATTATTTGATGACATTCTCAAGTTCAAATGAACGTTATAGATTATGATATCAGACACAGATATTCGTTATGATATCAATGATTCTTAATACTCTGTGATTATTACAAGTCTGCCTTCAAATAAATAAATAAGGGTATTCTAAGTTAGTGAGAGGATTTCTCAGGGATGGGAAGTGAGTCGTATCTTTATAAGAAATGATGTAACTCAAAGTCCTTGTTATGGCCGTTCGGTATGAAACTGTCCATAATGTGGATCCATTTCATCTCAAGACGACCCAATTGATTCTGTACATCACCTCCTCTCCAACTATATTCTATCTTCCTGATGCCCAGAAAATCAAGATCTTCTACTCTCCTATTATGTTTTCTGTCAAAATGTGCCGATAGTGAATGTTTTTGAAAGCCTTTTTCTATATTATAAATATGCTCATTTAGTCTGGTTTTGAGAAGCCTAGAAGTGCGGCCAATATAGATTAAATTACACGTACAACGTAATAAATATATTACGTTTTTGCTGTTACATGTGATGAACTGGTTAATATCATAGGTTTTATTGCCATCAGCAGAATGGAATGTATTGCATACTCTCGGTCCCTTTCTCATTCTCTTGCAGGCATTGCAAAACTGGCACCTTCTGAAACCTGCTTGAGGAGTGGATAACCAGTTGTTATTTAAACTCATGTTTTCTATTTTAGTTATTTTGTGTGAGAGTTGTAATTTTAAATTAGGTACCTTTTTAAAGATTATATTTGGTCTGTCATCTATGACTCCCGTTAAACTTGGGTCTCTGAATAGAATACCCCAGTGTTTCTGTATAATGCCTCTGACTTCGTTACTTTGAGTGCTGTGTTGTAGAATAAGTCTACTTGCTGTTTTAATATTATCCATTATCGGTATCCCCTTATTTTATGTTTGTACTGCAATAACTCGTTCCTATCTAATTTCGCAACTTCCTCTATCTTTTCTTCTAAGAAGGCATTAGGATAGTTTTTTTCTTTGAATCTGTCTTTTAGTATTTTAGCTTGGGTTTGGAAAACAGCCTCATCCCTACAGTTGCGTCTTAGACAAACAAATTGCCCCTTTGGTATATTTTTTAACCAATGTTTTTGGTGACAACTATTAAGACTAATATAGTTGTTCACATCAATACTCTTGAAAAAGTTTTTTGTTTTTAGCATATTATCTTCTATATAAATTTCTAAATCGAGAAATTCTACCCTAGTACTACTATGGGTCCATGTTAATGCTATATTAAACTCATTGTTTACCAGATATTTTTTAAATTCATCCAATTGACATTCAGTTCCTGACCAAATCAGGAACAGGTCGTCTATGTAACGACGATAGGACACCAGATATTGCGCCCAGGGGGAGTTATAGATGTAGAGATTTTCCCAATTAGCCATATAAAGATTGGCATAACTGGGCGCAAATCTGGTGCCCATCGCCGTTCCACTAATCTGAAGATAATAGTCTCTATTGAACCAAAAATAATTGGTCTCAAGTATAATCCTAATTCCATCTAAAATAAACTGTAATTGTTTGGGGTCGAGGGTGGTGTCTTCTTTTAAAATATTTTGTACTGAAGTGATGCCTAGCTCCTTATCTATAATAGTGTAGAGAGATGTTACATCTCCAGTTACTAGTAGCCAGTCTTTATTCCATTTGATGTTTTCCAAATCATTCAGTATGCTGATCGTGTCTTTTAAGTACGATTTGGTATTTTTGACATATATTTGCAAATTGCTAGGCTGACAGATTGCTAGTGTGTGAGTTAACCCCAGACACAATAGGTCTCCCTGGGGTTTTTTTAGATCTTTATGGATCTTGGGGAGCACATAGAAGTTAGCAGTTTTAGGGAATTTATTGTATATATATTGGTATTCCTTCTTATTTAGAATACTTTCTTTTAACCCTTCATTCAGGTATTTTTCAATTCTTTTCTTGAAGGTAAATGTAGGATTTGAATCTAATTTTTTATATGTGCTTGTATCGTTCAACTGTCTGAGGCATTCTTCATTGTATTTATTTCTGTCCATTATAACCGTGCCTCCGCCCTTATCGGCCGGCTTCACCACTATCTCGTTATTATTTTGTAATTCTTTTAGTGCTACCTGTTCCTCCTTAGTCAAATTGGATGTATAATTAGTTTTCAGGTGTTTAATGTCCCTATGAACTAATTCCAGGAAAGTTTCCATTGGGGCTGATTTGTATTGAGTGGGATTGAATACAGATGTGGTTTTCACTTCTGTATGTCTGTATTTGTTAGATTCCGGGATACTATTTTTTACAATTGGACTGTTCAAAAAATACTTTTTAATGCATAAGTTACGTATGAATTTTTGCACTCCTATATACATATCGAATTTATTGATCCTATAGCTGGGGGCAAAGTTTAGTCCCCTATTTAGGACCGAGGTCTGTGCTTCTGTTAATGTTACTTTGGATAAATTAAAGATACCTTTACCTGGCTTTTCCTTATTTTCATTTTCTATTGCAGGTTTTGGTTTAATAATTTTTTTGTTTGTCAATGTTCTACCCTGTCCATATTTCTTCTCCTTTTGTTGAACAGGTCTGAATCTGTTCGATTGTATTTTCTTTTGCCTGCCTCTAAAAAAACCTCCTCATCTTCTTCTGAGCTAAATCTATTTAAATTGTCAAATCTATTATGTGTAAGGATGTCTTCCTGATAATATACCCTCTGTTTTTTAAAGGGATTTCTGGGTTGTTGCCAGTCATATTCTTCCTTCCTCTGTTGTTCTGTGCGGTAATAGTTCCCTTTGTGTTGCATGTGGTTGCTGCTACCTGCCTCATACTGGTAATCATTCCCTTTATGACCCTGTCTTAAATCTCTATCATTGTTGTGCGAGTAATAATTCTCTCTCTCCCTGTTTGCCAAAGTATTCTGGTAATATCTGTTCTTTTTACCATTATTATACATGACTCTGTTGTTTTGCCCTGATCTATTCTCACTATGATGGCTTTCTGTGTTGTTTCTATTGCTGTTGTTATAGTTATTGACTCTAGAGTTCCTAGTTTTAAAATTTCTTTCTTTTCTCTCTTTATAATCGTCATGATCCCTGAAGTATTTCTTTCTCTTAGTATTTTTTATTTCTTTCTTTAAAGAGTCTAGATTTTCGGCTATTTTCTGTGACAAGTCCTCATAATTTTTATTACTCATATGAGGAATAATTTTTTACTCTAACATATTTATTTCTTCATTAGCTTCATCTAATAGTTTCTTTCTTTCATTTATGATTAGATTCATGAGTTTTTTAGTACATTCTTCTAGAATGTGGTTCCATTTCGTTATGAAGTCAGAGGCATTATACAGAAACACTGGGGTATTCTATTCAGAGACCCAAGTTTAACGGAAGTCATAGATGACAGACCAAATATAATCTTTAAAAAGGTACCTAATTTAAAATTACAACTCTCACACAAAATAACTAAAATAGAAAAAATGAGTTTAAATAACAACTGGTTATCCACTCCTCAAGCAGGTTTCAGAAGGTGCCAGTTTTGCAATGCCTGCAAGAGAATGAGAAAGGGACCGAGAGTATGCAATACATTCTATTCTGCTGATGGCAATAAAACCTATGATATTAACCAGTTCATCACATGTAACAGCAAAAACGTAATATATTTATTGTGATGATAGCAGGATGTGATGTCACTAGCATGTGGGCGGGGCTTAGGTCCGGTGTCTGTGTCGCAGTTAGTTTAGTACAATCAACCTGTCTGGATGTGTATTGCTATGCTCTGTAATAAAATAGAGTTGTACCATCATTGCTGTGTCCTGCATATGTCCTGCATCTCATGACATGGTGTCAGAAGTTCTGGACTGCGCTTCTGTTCCTGATCGATTGCAATGTCAAAGTTTACCCCACCTGAGCCTTTTGACTTTTCTCAGCCTGCAGCTTGGCCCACATGGCGTCAGCGGTTTCAGCGCTTCAGGATTGCATCCAAACTGAACAAGGAGAGTGGTGAAGTACAAGTTAATTCTCTTTTATACTCCATGGGGAAAGATGTAGAGCCAGTGTTCAATGCTTTTACTTTTCAAGAAGGGGAAGAAGTTAACTTTGATATAGTTATGGATAAACTCAGTGCCCACTTTGTGCCCAAAAGAAATGTGATTCATGAGAGAGCTTGTTTTCACAAACGTAATCAGCGTGTGGGAGAATCTGTGGAGTCATTTGTGCGCAGCCTGTATGAATTAGCTGAATTCTGTGAGTTTGGTGTTGCTAAAGAAGAGCAAATCAGAGACAGAATAGTTATTGGAATTGCAGATGCTGAAGTCTCCCTGAAGCTGCAGTTAGAGCCTGATTTAACGTTAGAAGGGGCTATTAGGATGGCCCGCCAGAGTGAACTGGTGAAAAAGCAAAGTGCTGATCTGAGGTCTGAGAGTATTGTGGATGAAGTGCAACAGTCTAGAAAAATTACTAGTGAAAGGCACAGTGTGAGCGGTAGATCAAAAGTATTGGAAAGGCCTAGAAGTGGATGGGCGCAACATGGCCGATGCACACGGTGCTACCGGGCTCATGATCAGAGTGCTATATGCCCGGCCAGAGATAAAAGATGCAGAAAATGTAACAGAATAGGCCATTTTGAAGTGGTGTGTAAAACTGAATACATTAAGGAGATGCAGGTGGACAGTGACCAGGAGGGTCAGGAAGTGTCTTTTGTGGGGTCTGTTGTGGAACGGACAAGCTCAGAGGAAGATTGGAAAGTTACTTTTACTGTAATGGGAGCCAAAGTTGATTTTAAGATTGACACAGGAGCAGATATCACTGTAATGTCTTTTGCTGAATTTATGAAACTGCCTAGACAGCCCCAGCTGGCGAAGGTTACTACAAATGTTCATAGTCCTGGTGGCCGCATTGATTGTGTGGGGAAATTTCTTGCCAGCTGTGAGTACAAACAAAAAAAGTTCACCATGTGGGTGCATGTGATCCGAGGTCAGTGTGTTAACAGTTTATTGAGCAGAAAAGCAGCCTGTGACTTGGGCCTCGTGGCCAGAGTGAATGAGATCTCTGAAGATATGTTTGGCGAGTTGGGCCTACTGAGCTGCAAACCTGTCCGTATAGCACTTAAAAGTGACGCAGTCCCGTACAGTATTTCTACTCCTCGTAGAATTCCGTTCCCGCTCATGCCTCAAGTGGAGAAAGAGCTCATGCGCATGAAGTCTATGGGGGTTATTGAAGAGGTTGTTGAAGCAACTGATTGGTGTGCCCCCATTGTTCCAGTTGCAAAGAAAAACGGAAAGGTGCGCATCTGTGTGGACCTGAAAAGGTTGAATGAGGCAGTGAAGAGGGAGAGATTTGTGCTGCCGACATTGGAAGATATAGCCCCGAAGTTGGCTGGGGCGAAGTTCTTTTCCACATTAGACGCTTCTAGCGGCTTTTGGCAGATCCCCCTGGATCCAAAGTGCCGCAAACTGACTACCTTTATCACTCCGGTAGGTCGGTTCTGCTTCTGCAGACTTCCCTTTGGGATATCCTCCGCTCCTGAGATCTTTCAGAGGGAAATGAGTTCTCTCCTGAGTGGCCACGTGGGCACAGCAGTCGTCATGGACGACATTCTAGTGTATGGGTCTACAGTGGAAGAGCATGATCAGCGTTTGAGTTGTGTGCTGCAGGCTATCAAAGAGTCTGGGCTGAAGCTGAATAAAGAAAAATGTCATTTTAGGAAAACTGAATTATGCTACTTTGGGCATATCGTCAACGGGGATGGCATCAAGCCGGACCCCGAGAAAATTCGGGCTATCGAACAGATGAAAAGCCCTTCTGATGTACATGAGCTGAGACAGATATTGGGCCTTGTAAATTACGTGGGCAAGTTTCTTCCAGATTTATCTACAGTTTTGCACCCTATCACAGAGTTGCTTAAGAAAGATGTTGCCTGGGTTTGGGGACCCTCACAAGAAAAAGCGTTCCTGCATGCTAAGTCCCTGCTGGGGTCTGCCCCAGTGCTGGGGTTCTACGACCCTTCAAAAAAGACTGTGGTTAGTGCTGATGCAAGCAGTTATGGGTTGGGGGCTGCACTTCTGCAGCTGAATGACAACAAACTACAGCCCATCGCCTACTGTTCCCGCACACTGACGGCTGCGGAGTCAAAATACGCTCAAATTGAGAAAGAGTGCCTGGCTGCAGTTTGGGCCTGTGAGCGCTTTCAGCGTTATCTAGTGGGTTTGGAGAAATTTAGTCTGGAAACTGACCACAAACCGCTAGTCCCTCTTATCAATTCTTATGACATCGACAAAACACCCTTGAGATGCCAGAGACTTTTAATGAGACTGCTCAGGTTCAATGTTCAGGCAGTGCATGTGCCGGGGAAGCAGCTGGTTGTGGCGGATACACTGTCCAGGCTCCCGCTGGCTGCTGCTGAAGAATCCTCCACAGAGTCGGATGTAAAAGTGTATGTTGATTCAGTTCTGGCCTCTAAGTCCATTTCTTCAAGGAAACTGGAAGAGATAAAGAAAGAGACATATTTGGACACAGATCTGCAAGAAGTTATAAGGTACATAAGAGATGGCTGGCCCGAGAGCCGGGCAGCCTGGATGTCTTTAAATGCTTACCAGCCAGAGAGGTCGCAGCTCACGGAGCTGGAGGGGTTGGTGCTGTTCCAAGACCGTATTGTAATTCCTGTCAGCATGAGGAAGGAGATGTTGAACAGGATACACGATGGGCACTTAGGCATCACAAAGTGCAGAGAAAGAGCAGCTACAGCTGTGTGGTGGCCTGGGATCAGCTCCGACATTGCAAATCATGTGTCTAAATGTGCCTTTTGCCGGGAACGCCGGCCTACTCAGAGAAGGGAGCCCTTAATGTCTACTCCGCTGCCTGCGGGGCCGTGGCAGAAAATAGCTGCTGATTTGTGCGAACTGCACGGGAAAAAGTTTCTTGTTGTTATCGACTACTATTCCAGGTATTTGGAAATAGCACCCCTGAATGATATCACAAGTCAAACCGTTATCATTCGCCTGAAGAGCTTGTTCGCCCGCTGGGGCATTCCAATGGAGCTAGTGAGTGATAATGGCATGCAGTTCGCTTCTACAGAGTTCAGTGCTTTCAGCAGGGAATATGATTTTGTACATTCCACGTCAAGTCCACATTATCCGCAGGCCAACGGAATGGCTGAAAGGGCAGTTCAAACAACAAAATTCATTCTAAAGCAATCTGAACCGTACCTAGCCCTCTTGTCATACAGGGCGACGCCCATTCAAGCCACCGGGTTTAGCCCGGCACAGCTGATGCTAGGACGCCAGATTCGCACTACTTTACCCTCAGTGGGTGTCTTCAAGCCGCCTGGCCCTGTTCCTCGGGACGAAGTCCTTAGGAGGGATGAAGAGGCCAAAAAGGGTTATCGTTTCTTCTACGACAGGAGACATTCTGTCAGGCCTTTACAGGAACTGAAAGCGGGCCAAAGTGTCAGAATTAAACTGGATGATGAGAAGAAATGGAAGACGCCTGCTACGGTAGTTGGCCGCTCTCCAGAACCAAGGTCTTACACAGTCCTTACAGAGGGAGGGACGGTTACACGCCGTAACCGAAGACATCTTCAGCCTGTACCTGAGAGTCTGGAACCGGATACCTCAGTACCACCGCCGGTGGGATCCCCTGTTCTAAGGGAGGTGCCTTCCCCTCAGCAAGATCATAGCGGGGATATATCTTTGCCTCCAGCAGACTCTTGTTCACCATCTTCTGTATCAGAGGACAGTTCATGCAAAGTTACATCAAGCGGAAGAGTGGTGAGGCTTCCGGCCCGATACAGGGACTGACTTTAGCTAGAACAGTGACCGGAAGTATGGGCAGAATAATCCCATGGTCACTGTGGACTAGGGTAGTCTACCCCGATGTCCAAGTCAGGATGTAATTTATTTGTTCATGTTTTCTAATCTATCTGTTTTTATAATGTTCTAAAACAAAATGTTGTTGTATACCCTGTTGGTGTACCTTGTTATTTAATATATGCGAATGTATGCTTTGCCTTTGAAAAAGGGGAAGATGTGATGATAGCAGGATGTGATGTCACTAGCATGTGGGCGGGGCTTAGGTCCGGTGTCTGTGTCGCAGTTAGTTTAGTACAATCAACCTGTCTGGATGTGTATTGCTATGCTCTGTAATAAAATAGAGTTGTACCATCATTGCTGTGTCCTGCATATGTCCTGCATCTCATGACATTTATTACGTTGTACGTGTAATTTAATCTATATTGGACGCACTTCTAGGCTTCTCAAAACCAGACTAAATGAGCATATTTATAATATAGAAAAAGGCTTTCAAAAACATTCACTATCGGCACATTTTGACAGAAAACATAATAGGAGAGTAGAAGATCTTGATTTTCTGGGCATCAGGAAGATAGAATATAGTTGGAGAGGAGGTGATGTACAGAATCAATTGGGTCGTCTTGAGATGAAATGGATCCACATTATGGACAGTTTCATACCGAACGGCCTTAACAAGGACTTTGAGTTACATCATTTCTTATAAAGATACGACTCACTTCCCATCCCTGAGAAATCCTCTCACTAACTTAGAATACCCTTATTTATTTATTTGAAGGCAGACTTGTAATAATCACAGAGTATTAAGAATCATTGATATCATAACGAATATCTGTGTCTGATATCATAATCTATAACGTTCATTTGAACTTGAGAATGTCATCAAATAATATTATGTGTAGAAGATTATTTATTTATATATACATATTGTGATGATACCTTTCAAAAAACAGGACCTTATTTTGATGAATACAAATATGTATATACTTGTTATAGATAAGGAACATTAGAATATTAGTGAGGGATAAGTATGACCTGAACTAACTTGTTACACAGTAAATCGCAAATGGTATTAACCGATATGTTATATAATAGACACGTTAGCAAATATTGTTTTAACAAATTAGGTGTAGGACGCTTTTAAGTGAAGATTTGCGTAAACCAATATTGTCCTTAACATATATGTATATATTGTCTAGAGTTTTTTTGCTGAAATATTTCAGTTTAAAGAAGAATAATCATTGACCATAAATAACAGATTATGACCACTTCCAAAATGGAGGACTAAATACCGGATATCCGGCTTAATGAACCTGAAGTATTCAAATGAGGTTTTCAGACATGCGCACACCATTCCTTGAAAAAGCTCTTTTGCGAAACGTACGTCGGATACATTGTTCTTTGGCGCCCTTCCAAGAATCTGCACACCAGTAAGGAGAGCAACATATACTGGACTCTTAAGGGGGAGGTTGTGTGGTTAAATTTCTGCACTCCTTACCACGGTCTCTGGTATTGTGTATAAGCTCAACGTGAGCAATTACTTGATTGTATTGCCGATCCTATTGTATTTGGTGGTCTTTGCAGCTCTTGTGGCGCTTTTTATATTTACATTTTAAATAAATCTATTTTATTCAAAATCCTGTTTCAAGCAACTGTTTACCCAACAGTATAACATTGGGTGTGCGCATAAACCTGAGCTTGGCTATAGCTCCATCTCATGTGAGTAACCATTTGTACATACACATTCTGCATTGAAAAGGTTACAGAGTTACGCTATGTGGCTTTTCTTCTTTCTTTTCATATGAGGATCAAAAGAAAAATAGAAGCGTGAAGACTTTGGAAGAACACACATGTGCTGAAATCCCTGTCTTTTTTTCACCAGGATTTTGTTCCAGGTAATTCTCTCTATTTTGTTTTTTACAATATATATATATATATATATATATATATATATATATATATATATATATATATATATATATACATACAAAGAGAGAAGCGCTCTACCAGGAATGAACAACAACTCATTAGCGAGTTCTATGGTGATTTAACACCCGGAAGCAGCCTCTTTTAGACCAGTGTGCTTTTCACAGAGGTAAACTTTCCTGAAGTATATCAGTCTGATCCCGCCAATATCATATAAAGAAGATATACTTACAGATGGGGAGAGGAAAATAAATTATATCATAAATATTTAAATTGTATAAGGAACAGACCCTGAAAAAAACACATTTAAATGTTACAAGCAAGAAAGAGAGTAGAGAATATATATATTCTCTTAAAAAGGCAGGGATTTCAGCACTCAATTATATTTAATTAAAAATGAAAGTATGACATTAATTCAATTCAAAAATGCTTATTTTATTTGGCTATGTCCACACACGTCCAGAGTCTGCAGGTAAACCGCCTAAAGCCAGTGTCTTAGCCACAATGGGGATCCAATTACATAATAGCAAAAAACATATACAGAATAAATGATAATAAGGATAAAAAAGCATGACCAGCTTACAACAAGTATTTGGAAAATAGTGTGCAGAAAAATGCTAGATGCAACACCTCCTCCAGAGGGTAACCCTGTATTTCGCCAGGAATCTATTACCTTGGAATCAAATGAGGAACTATGCAAATGCATAAGTACAGAAATACTCTAAGTAAGAGCAATAAGTTGTAATACCTCTCCCAGAGGATGACCCAGAAACATCCACTGAAAACTGTCAACTTGGGAAAATGCCTGAGGATCTATGCCAGAGAAGTGAGGAACATCTTAACAAACATATATGTATAGATGCAAAAGTGTGAACAGGAATGCTAACTGGATGAACAACACCTATAGTAGAGGATAGTACCACCCATACAGTGGTTCCGGCTATCATAGATCATAATTAGGATCTATGTTTATCCATAGCAAACACATAGTGAAAATACATAATCATATTCACACTTGGGGTCAATTTACCAAAGTGCGAGCGGACATGATACGATTTAGCGTATCATGTCCGCCACACATCAATAAATGCTGACAGCATAAGCTGTCAGCATTTATCATTGCACAAGCAGTTCTGGTGAACTGCTTGGGCAATGCCATCCCCTGCAAATTAGCAGGGGGTGTCAATCAGCCTGATCGTATAGGATTGGGCGGATTGAAGACCACAGCCTCAGAGGCAGCGGACAAGTTATGGAGCAGCATTCTTTAGACCGCTGCTTCAATGTAGGCATAAAAGTATACAATGCCGCTAATGCAATTATTAAAAAATGCTGTAACAATACTGAGTTCACATGAGGCAAGATAGTTTGCTGACCTGGATGAGGCATCACTGTCATCCACAAACACTCCATCCAAGTCACAACTACCTCAGGCGATCACCCACCAGACTGGGAACATCTACACTTCAAGATCAAGGTCAACCTCAACACCATCCTCCACGGCACCCTCATCTACAGACCTCCAGGACCTCGCCCACCTTCTGCAACTCCATCATCGACCACCTTGCAGCCCATGCCCTCACCTCAAAGGACTACATCCTTCTCGGTTACCTCAACTTCCATCTAGACAACCCCAATGACCACAACACCAATAACCTCCTGGAAAACCTTAAAACTATCGGACTGGACCAACTTGTAAATACCCCAACCCACATAGTCGGACATACCCTCAACCCGATCTTCTCCGCAGGCAACCACATATCAGTCAACTACATAACTGAACTCCACTAGACTGACTTTCACCGTATACAATTTTCCTTCAACTAACCCACCACGCACCTCCGGCATCACCACCCGCCCCGCAGAAACTGGAACAACATCACCCAAGAACAACTGTACTCCACCCTGATCAAGTCCCCCCAGCAACCTCCACTGATGCCAACTCCTCCGCCTGCCACCTTGACCGCTGGATCACAGACTGCGCCAACCTCTCGCCCCCCTCAAGAAACAGTCCAGCCGCCAGCCCACCAACAAGGCCAGCTGGTTCACCCCCAACCTCGAGGACTCCAAATGCCACTGCAGACAATTGGAGAGAACATTAATTACATAGAAGCTGTGAAGTTCAATCCGATTGGCTGATTGGATCAGCCAATCAGATTGAGCTTGCATTCTATTGGCTGTTCCGATCAGCCAATAGAATGCAAGCTCAAACTGATTGGCTGATCCAATCAGCCAATCAGATTGAACTTCAATCTGATTGGCTGATTCAATCAGCCAATCAGATTTTTCCTACCTTAATTCCGATTAGCTTATAGAATCCTATCAGCCAATCGGAATTTGAGAGACGCCATCTTGGATGACGTCATTTAAAGGAACCTTCATTCGTCGTTAGTCCGTCGGTGAGGAAGGATGGCTCCGCGTCGGCTGCTTCAAGATGGACCCGCTCCGCTCCGGATGGAAGAAGATAGAAGATGCCGCCTGGATGAAGACTTTGGACCCTCTGGAGGACCTCTTCTTGCCGGATAGGATGAAGACTTTGGACCCTCTGGAGGACCTCTTCTTGCCGGATAGGATGAAGACTTGGGACCCTCTTCTGGACGGATCGGTGATACCTGGCTGGGAGAATACAAGGTAGGGAGATCTTCAGGGGCTTAGTGTTAGGTTTTTTAAGGGGGGTTTGGGTGGGTTAGATTAGGGGTATGTGGGTGGTGGGCTGTAATGTTGGGGGGGGGGTATTGTATGGGGTTTTTTACAGGCAAAAGAGCTGATTTCTTTGGGGCATGCCCCACAAAAAGCCCTTTTAAGGGCTGGTAAGGTAATAGAGCTGTTAACTTTTTATTTTAGAATAGGGTAGGGCATTTTTTTATTTTGGGGGGCTTTGTTATTTTTTTAGGGGGCTTAGAGTAGGTGTAATTAGTTTAAAATTCTTGTAATCTTTTTTTAATTTTTGTAATTTAGTGTTTGTTTTTTGTAATTTAGTTTAGTTGATTTAATTGTAGGTAATTGTAGGTAGTTTCTTTAATTAATTTATTGATAGTGTAGTGTTAGGTTTAATTGTAACTTAGGTTAGGATTTATTTTACAGGTAATTTTGTAATTATTTTAACTAGGTAGCTATTAAATAGTTAATAACTATTTAATAGCTATTGTACTTAGTTAAAATAAATACAAAGTTGACTGTAAAATAAATATAAATCCTAAAATAGCTACAATATAATTATTTGTTATATTGTAGCTATATTAGGGTTTATTTTACAGGTAAGTATTTAGCTTTAAATAGGATTAATTTATCTAATAAGAAATAATTTATTTTGTTAGATTTAAATTATATTTAACTTAGGGGGGTGTTAGGGTTAGGGTTAGACTTAGCTTTAGGGGTTAATACATTTATTATAGTAGCGGTGAGGTCCGGTCGGCAGATTAGGGGTTAATACTTGAAGTTAGGTGGTGGCGATGTTAAGGAGGGCAGATTAGGGGTTAATAAAATGTATTATAGGGTTTGCGAGGCGGGAATGAGGCAGTTTAGGGGTTAATACATTTATTATAGTGGCGGCGAGGTCCGGTCGGCAGATTAGGGGTTAATAAGTGTAGGTAAGGTAGTAGCGACGTTGGGGGGGGCAGATTAGGGGTTAATAAATATAATGTAGGTGTCGGCGATGTTGGGGGCAGCAGATTAGGGGTTCATAGGGATAACGTAGGTTGCGGCGGTGTCCGGAGCGGCAGATTAGGGGTTAATAATATAATGCAGGTGTCAGCGATAGCGGGAGCGGCAGATTAGGGGTTAATAAGTGTAAGGTTAGGGGTGTTTAGACTCTGGGTTCATGTTAGGGTGTTAGGTGCAGACTTAGAAACTGTTTCCCCATAGGAAACAATGGGGCTGCGTTAGGAGCTGAACGCTGCTTTTTTGCAGGTGTTAGGTTTTTTTTCAGCTCAAACTGCCCCATTGTTTCCTATGGGGGAATCGTGCACGAGCACATTTTTCAAGCTGGCCGCTACCGTAAGCAACGCTGGTATTTAGAGTTGAAGTGGCGGTAAAGTATGCTCTACGCTCGCTTTTTGGAGCCTAACGCAGCCCTTCAGAGAACTTAGCTAACGCACCCCTTTGGCCGCAAAACTCTAAATCTAGGTGTTAGTTTTTACATCATGTTTAATCAAGGCGACCATTCTGATAATGGGTAAGGTGGACTTCTTAAAATGTGCATATATTATTATTAATATTAGAGATAAAGAGGAAAATGCAAACACATAACGTCTCCAAATTGCATATATTGTTTTCAATTACAAAAATGAGGCAAATTCGAGTTTTTCATTAAGCCCTTTTGGTGACAGGGTATTAAGGCAGTATATCCAAGGTGTCTCTTTTCTAAGAAGCAGATTGTCAATGTCTCCTCCTCTACCATATAGGGAACATTTTTCAATCCAAATAACTTTAAGTCCATCAATAGAACAATTGTGACAAAATGTAAAGCAATATTACTATTTATTTCTCCATCTTTTACTTTACTGATGTCATTATGATGTTCAGTTATTCTATCTTTTAACATTCTCTTTGTCTTTCCTTTGTAATACAAAGGGCAAGGACAGTTTAGGAGATAAATAATATTTTCGGATTTACAGTTTATAAACTGCCTAATCTCAAACTTCTTATCCCCAGTACTAAACTGTTTTGCCTTGACAATATATTTGCAAAAGACACAATTGCCACATTGGAAACATCCCTGAACTCTTTGTTTTTCTAGCCAGTTTTAGCTCTCTTAGATTTCTTACATAATCGCTCTTTAATTGATCCTTCAAATTGGGAGCTCTATGTGCGACAAGAGATGGATAATCACCCACCGCACTCTTAACATTTTCGTCTGCCATTAAGAATTGCCACTTCCCCTTTCAATATTGTTTTTATTTTGTTCCATTGTCCATTGTTTTCAGTTACAAATCTTAAAGTGTTGTCAGCCCCAGTTTCTTTCTTATTGTAGAGAAGGGTATCCCTATCAGTTTTTAGGGCTCAGTTCATTGCATAATTAACATTTCTTTTTGAATAGCCTCTAGCTTTAAACCTATTAGACATTTCATCAGCATGTCTAATAAATTTAGTTTTACTAGAACAATTTCTGCGTAACCTCAGAAATTGTCCTATAGGAATACCTTTAATTAATGAAGGTGGATGGTGACTTGATGCTAGCAACAATGTATTTGCTGCCATTTCTTTACGATAAATTTCAGTACTCAATCTTGGGCCTTCTTTTTGATTTTTATATCTAAAAAAGATAATTCAGTAGTATTGAAATCATAAGTAAGAATGTTATTCAAATTATTTATATTAAGTTAATAAAAAAAAAAACTGCTTCAAAGAATCAGGGGTTTCTTTCCAAAGAATGAATATATCGTCCACATAACAACACCACAGTAAAAGCGAGGATGTAATCCACTGATTAAATTCTTCAAACACTATAAGAAGCTCCCATAAGCCCAGATGTAAACAGGCATAAGAGGGTGCCCATGTAGCCTCTATTGCAGTACTTCTAACTTGTTTGTAGAATTTATTGTCAAATTTAAAAGCATTATATTTCAAAATAAAATCCAAAAGTTCTAAGACAAAATCTGTATGTTTTTCATATGAACTTCCTCTAGTCTCCAAAAAATGACGTGCTGCTAGTAGTCCTAGATGATGAGGAATAGAAGAATATAATGCCTCAACATCAAGGGATACTAGGATGGTATCCTCATCTACCTCTAGACCATCCAATTGGTATAACAGATCAGTAGTATCTTGCACAAATGTGGGCAATGAGGATACAAAAGGTTTTAAAAACTTATCAACATAGTTACTGATATGTTCAGTGAAGCTGCCTATCCCCGAAATAATGGGGTGACCTGGGGGTTCTCTTAGATTCTTATGAAGTTTGGGAATGCAATAAAAAAATGAAACTTTGGGAAACTTAACATAAAGATACTCAAATTCCTTCCTACTTATAATCCCATTTTTTCTTGATCTGTTTAATATATGGAGTAACTCACCCTGTATTTTAGTGATGGGATTTTTCTGCAAACCATATGCTACTGAGGATAAAGGGTCATAATATGGTGTTGGTGCATGTATTTGTAGAGCCTATGAGAGTGTCATATGTCATACAGTGGGCTCTATGGGTTAGATTAGCTAGTCATCTATGAGAGGAAAAGAGGCACAGAGTAGATGGTGAGATGAGATAGTAAGCAGACCTTCATGCATGAGTGGGTAGTGTGATGGTTTGAATGGTAATTGGGAGGAGCAGCGGGCAAGAGCCGCTTTAAGTAATTGTGGAAGGGGGGGAAGGGGGACATGTCCGGAGAGTTAATAGTATAAGAGCATTATTATTATGCGGCTTAACAGAAGAGGGGTTACACTTGGACTCATTATAAGAAGGAAAACATGTGGGCTAATAGATATTTTGTAGACTCGCCGCATTTAAATCTAGGGTAATAGGTAAAGTAAAGATCCCATAATTAATTATGGTGTAAGATGTATAGCAAGGATATGCATTCAGGTTATTGGAGTGTAGAAGAGGAGACCTGTATACCAATTGAGGTGCCATATGGTGGAATCTCGGTTTTATGTAAGGGTGGGGAGTAAGCTAAATTGCAATCTGAGCTATTAGGTGGGGGAAGGTGCTGTGTGCTGTACAGTGTTAGCTATATCTAGATGGATGATGAAGGATAGTTTGTAAACTACTTAGGTACTGTGTTATTAAGAGGGGGGTTAGAGCTAGTCTCTTGTCGTTGGAGCTGTAGTATGATGTCTGTGAAAACTAAATGAGCAGGGGAAAATATTATTAAGTTAGGGTGGATTATACCTATGTGTGAAAAGATGTATGAGGAACCTAGGTAATATACTAAGTTCAGGCTAAGTTTACAGCTAAATCATGTCTATGGCTACACACCTGATAACTGTAGCACAGCATTTGACACCAGCAAGGTACTTTTCTAACTGATCCAAGAACAGCAACAGTATGAAAATCAATAAGGTGCGACTAAACCCCTAATAACTTTAGCGTAGAAGTTTACATCAGTAAGGTGCTCTTCCGACTAGTATAAGAATAGCAACAGTATGAAGTAAGGTAAGTCTAAATCCCTAAGAACTTTAGCGTAACATTTGTCACCAGCAAGGTACTCTTCCACCTAATATGAAAACAGCAACAAGATAAAAATCAGTGAGGTACAACTAAACCCCTAATAACGTAGGGGTAAGGCTAAACCCCTAAGAACTTAAGCGTAACATTTACCACCAGCAAGGTACTCTTTTAATTGATATAAGAACAGGAACAGTGTGAAAATGGAGGGAACCTATTAGAGCACTGTCATTGTCCCACACACAGCTTTCTTTAATATTGGATCTTTAGTATGTGTCCTAAAAAAGAAAGTATTAAATAGAAAGCTTAACTGTAGGTCCCAATGGATAGTCTCAGAGAGAGTGTCTAAACAGCTTGCTGAGATATGTACTTGGATGAAACATCCCTCTGAATAAAACACCTAGTGCTGCTAGCCGAATCCTCTTCTGGAGGAGGAGGTGCCGCTGCTGGCTGCCACACTTTCCTCAGGCTCCTGACCTCTTCTGGATTTATCTTAATTTTAACCTTCTTACATTCAAAATTCATCATAATTATTTCAAGGACCAATACCGACTCCACATAACGCACAACTAGACTCATTAAAATTGAACGGATGACATTACTAAAGTGAGATACTCAACGGATGGAAATATACTTCCACCGGACCATCTTACTACCAGAAAGAGATTACCTTCAGCTGAACACCACAAACAAGGTACACTTAAACTAAAAAAAATAAACAAAAAAAAAAACACAGACTTAACCCATGCACAAATTGGGTTTTGGATTTAATCATCCATTTAGCAATGCTCAGATTTCATTTCTAAACACAAGAAAAACTAATTGATGAAGTCTATTTTACTAAAATACATTGGTTTTAAAACCCTTGCATGCTTTCTTATCTGTTATCTACAATGCAGCCTGAAGTGCAAAATCTCACACCTCACTCTGGCCTGAATACTATAGAGCAGGGCAATGTAACCAGCCCCCACTGCTAACATTCCTACAAATACTAGAAGCTATTTTAACTCCTTCACTGCAGAGGGAATGGCCACCTATACGCCCTCACATCTGCACTCCTTAAGACCCCAAAAAGCGGTCGCAGCACTCAGTCCCTCACTAGTGGCTACCCTAAAATCACTCAGCATTTTCAAAGGGACTGACAGGAGCATTTTCAAAGGGACTGACAGGGGCTGTCGTGGAGGAAAAGCAAAATTTAAAGTTCTATAGCCTGACACTATCACAGCTGCCCCACCTCCCTGTCCACCCACAAGCACAATTGAAGTGATCCAACCTAAAAGCCACAAAAAACGCATTATCAAATCAAGAAAATCTCTTTGTGTGATCCCTATTAGAAGACACGCTGTCTCCAAAGTACAGAGCAAAAACTCAGAATCCCAAGACTGTCCTATCAGAGCAATCCTATGCAATGCCAGATCAATAAAGAACAAAACAGCTATTATTTCCGACCTTATTGAAACATGCGAATTAGCATGCATCACAGAATCATGGTTAGATGAAAATGCAGGGCCTATTCTAGAGGCAACTATTCCAGACAATTACACAGTGTTCCACCGCCCGAGAAAAGATCGAAAGGGAGGCGGAGTTATGATTTGTGCAAAATCATCCTTAAATCCCAGACCAATATAAGTCCACAAAACCCAATCTTTTGAATGTGTAGCTGCCAGCCTCTCAATAGAGAGAGGGTTCCGAATACTGCTAATATACAGACCCCCAGGAGATGGATAGAGATTTCTTCAGGAACTCCCAGACCTTTTGGCTGGCTTAATCCTTGAACACCCCAGATGGCTTATATTAGGAGACTTCAACACTTGGATCGACAATACCCTATCCCTGCTTGGGCAGGATCTCCTCAGCTTGATGAGTACACTCGGCTTTACACAAATCGTCACCACTCCCACCCACAGAAAAGGTCATACACTTGATCTAGTGTTTCAGTCTGGACTAGAAGTGTCACCAGTAACTGTAAACCCAGTTACCTGGTCAGACCACCACTCCATTCACTTCTCCATTGTATCACAATCAACCAGACACCAGCCTCAGAACCTGGTCAAACACTGCTCATTAAAATGGGTGACACCACTGGATGTAGCATCACATATGGATCTAAGTGAACTAATGGGCACCTGCGAAGACCCCAGCTCCTTAGTCTGACTCTATAACAAAACCATGAGAGACACACTAGAAAGCATTGCACCATCTCGCATACGCACTGTCCAAACCCACAACAATGCACCGTGGTTTGATAGCTCCATCAGAGAAATGAAAAGAACAGGACATAAGCTTGAGAGAAAGTGGCGCAGAACACACGATCCAGAGGATAAATCCACTCTTACCAAACATTTAAATAAATATCAATCCAAGATAACCCAGAAAAAATCTTCATTTTTATCATGCGAAATTGCACTCTCCCACAATAGACCCAGGCAACTGTTTTGCACAGTAGAAAGGCTCTGCAAACCAGCATGCATGCTTAGCCCTACCAACTTTTCTCAGGATAAATGTGAAGCATTTGCGAACTTCTTCAGAGACAAGATTTCCTCAATCCGAACCACTATCACAGCAAGCCAAACAGTTACACACCAGAACCACTACAATGGAATGCCAGATTGCCCCAGTTTATGGGCCACTTTTACAAATGTGGATATAAAAGGAGTTAAAAACACCATACAAAAGTTGCACCCTACTACGTGTGACTTAGACCCTGCTCCAACTCAGCTCATATCTGGATGCATTGAAACACTCGCCCCAGTCCTCACAAAAATAGTGCAGTGTTCACTAAAAACAGGAGACTTCCCAGATCCTCTAAAAGAAGCTGTGGTAAAACAACTCCTAAAGAAACCTTTATTAGATCCAGACTGCATGACTAATTACAGACCAGTATCCAACCTCCCATTTCTGGGGAAAGTAATTGAGAAAGTAGTGGCAACTCAACTGGAAGCCCATCTATCACACCTAAACATATTTGATCCTTTCCAGTCAGGCTTCAGATGCCGCCACAGCACTGAAACAGCACTAGTCCGAGTGCTAAATGATCTCCTCATGGCAAGAGACAAAGGTGATTACTCCATTCTAATCCTCCTGGATCTCTCAGCTGCATTTGACACCATTGACCATAGGATTCTAATAGAGCGCTTGCAGTACATCTGTGGTCTAGGAGACACAGTCCTTAACTGGTTTAAATCTTTCCTCGCTGGTAAATCACAGAGAGTAATATCAGGATCAAGCTCATCAGCACCAACAGAACTGGCCTGCGGAGTTCCACAAGGATCTATCCTGTCTCCCATGCTATTCGCAATCTACTTACTACCACTGAGGGACATCATTAACCGACATGGCCTAAGGTATCATTGTTACGCTGATGACACACAACTCTACTTCTCCTTTGCTCCAGACACTACAGAACCAACATGCCGCATAAACAATTGCTTAACAGACCTCATAGAATGGATGAATGCTAGCTGCCTCAAAGTGAACCCGGACAAAACAGAGTTACTCTTGGTGAGGGGACCCCGGGCATCAAAAATATCCCATGATCACCCAACTGGCCTGGAGCTTGGAGGCTCTAAACTCGTTAGTTCAGCAAAGGTACGAAACCTCAGAGTGCTGATTGACGCTGGACTATCTTTTAAACAGCAGATTTCCTCCGTAATAAAATCTGACTATTTTCATCTGAAAAACATAGCCAGGATACAACACTTAATTCCATAGGATGACATGCCAACATTAATCCATGCACTTGTATCCTCTAGGCTAGATTACTGCAACACACTTTACTTGGGCCTCCCAAAAAAAGAACTCTATCGCCTTCAGACAGTACAAAACACAGCAGCCAGAATATTGACCAATCAAACTCGCTCCTGCCACATAACACCTGTTCTCCACTCCCTGCATTGACTTCCAATTAAATGGCGAACATATTTTAAAATTGGCCTGCTGACCTTCAAAGCTTTAAACAACCAAGGCCCACAGTACCTGAAAGAGCTGACACCCTACATCCCATCCCGTTCACTTAGGTCTGCCAACACATCCCTCCTCTCAGTGCCAAGAATAAGGACAAACTCAGGCTCCAGAGCATTCGGCCACGCTGCCCCTACTTTCTGGAACTCTTTACCGTGCGCCATCAGAGAGGCACCGTCCTTACAGACTTTTTATAAAAAGCTAAAGACCCACCTCTTCCATCAGGCATTCAATCCACTTATCTGACCTTCAGAAACTCCTAACTTTTATGTCTTATGTTGGTATATTTGTAAAGTGCTTTGAGTCTCACAGGGAGAAAAGCGCTATATAAATCGCAAATTATTATTATTATTATTATTGTATTTATAGGTATCGGCCTCTTGATGAGATACAGTGAACTGGGAGACCCTAAGCCCCTTGAGCCATGGATAAACTGCGCAAGCAGTAGATGAAAGCCAAATTTCAGTTTCCGATACTTGTGCTGGTCTCAGGAACGGACTAGGTGGTGTATGCTGTCGGGTAGTTTTGAAAAGGGGAGGCTTGCCTTGTTTCCCGCTAAGCAATCTGCTGCCAATACCATCTAGCCAGCCCGAGTGGATACCATAGGCCTGCTTTTCCATGTCGCCTTTGGGAGAGTGCTTTTTGGTGATCGATGATCCACTCTCCCCCCCTCCCCCAAGGCCGGCCACATCCTCTGGATCAGGGAAAGGAGAGCCAACAAGAGAGTTTTGCGATTGTATCAGATCATGAGTAGGGGCACTATTCTTAGGCTGTACATGTCTTTCAGCAGACTCCTCTGTCTCCGCCATGTTTGGAGTATGTATATCCTCGTACTCAGAGCGTAACACAGTGTGTAGGCTATGAAATTGACGCAACATCTTTGTTTCAAAGGCTGTTAAGAGGGCTAAAACTGCATTGTCAAAGTCCTCCATAGTTGTAAGTAGCGTGTCTGGAGATGGTAGCATGATCTCTGCGTGCTTAATTGCCTGGAGGGGTGTTACAAAGTAGCCTTCTAGCTGTGCATGGAGAGGTCTAGACATCCGGCTCAGAGGCTCCCAGAAATACAATATAGGAGTCATTCGGTGCAGAAAAATGAACTGAGTAAAATGCAATATGAATCGGCACTGCATGGTGTGAAATAATTTAGATTTTTTAACAGATTGTAGCCCTTAAGTGTAGAGCTCTCATGAAAGTGGCCATCTTAGACGCTGGTCTGGACACGCCCCCCTCCATGACATATTTTGATTAATTCATTATAACCAAGTTTCCGCCCTTATCGGCTTGCTTGATAATGATGCCTGGAGTATTCATAAGTTCAAGAAGGGCTCCCCTTTCTTTCCTTGACAGATCATTATCAATAATTTTATTGATAGTTAATTTTTCTATCTCTTTTTCCACCTCTTTGACAAACAGATTAACTGTAAGTACAACTTGTACTTACAGTTAATCTGTTTGTCAAAGAGGTGGAAAAAGAGATAGAAAAATTAACTATCAATAAAATTATTTGCACAACTTGGACGTGGTTCGTGCTTTGTACAAGGGACAAAGTAGGCATAGAACTTGACTTCGGTCTAAAACTAAAAGTAACCATTGAGCTACATGCAGTGTTAGTACCCATGTTTTAAGCAGGTTCCAGGGGGATGTCAGAAACATCTTTAACACCACCTTCATCAATTAAACTTTCTAAAACTTTAAGGGTTTCTTTATCCTCATTTGTTGTTTCATCTAATTCTAGTATAGTAGTATTTTTGTTTTTATTCTTTTTCAGTACCTGAAATAAGACCACTTTCCTAGCAAAGAGATGTAGATCTTTCACTACTGTGAATTTGTCCAAATCCCTAGAAGGGCAAAAGGACAAACCATTTTGAAGCAGACTAATGTGTGCCTGGTTTAATGGGAAGTTGGAGAAATTCACAATTTGTAGTTCATCATCTGGGTGGGACTTTCCTAGAAGCCCCCACGGTAATCCCTTCTCGTTCTCATTCCTACAAGTTCATGTAGGGTTAAGAGGTGGTGACAGGTTTCAAACTTTATGTAAAAAAGAGGTATTTTGGATTTATACTTTTAAAACAGGGTCCCCTAAGGGCATAAATAAAATTATTTATAGATAATTCCAAAGTAGGATACAATTTTCCCTGTATGTTTCTTCTTTTGATTATGCAAATGCAAGGAGTTAAAATATATCATTTGTTTATTTCATGTATGGAGGTATGTCGAAACACTTTCATAGTATTTGTCTTTTATATGAAGATGCACCTCTATCTCTGACATGTTATCAAAATATTTCTTAGTTTTGACTCAGACTATCTGCATTTGCAAGCCTGATGCATTTTTTAATGTAATAATATATTTGTGGAATTTTTCAGGAAAAGGTAACTTTGTTTTTGATATATAAGGATGTAAATAAATTTGTCTACTTACAGTTTTAATTTTATGTGTGTGTATTTTCTTTGCTAGTATCCTCTAAGCTAAAATGTAGGTTAACAAATTAGCTCAATCTATCATGTTTGCTATTTGTTAATTTAGACACCTCCTTAGGCAATTTAAACTGTGAGTTTCACCTGTGTTGCAGCTCTGATGAAGTGCCGTTGAGGCAGGAAACGCATCAGCTGTTCAGGTCTGTTTTGCAGTGCCCTTTGTGCTTTTAACGTTTATACTAATAAATGGACTTTTAACTGTTCTCACTATCTGTTCTGCCTTTCTACATGTGTGTTTCAAGTTAAGGGTACTATGGAGAAGCCCTAAGCAATTTGGTGGGATATTGTATGCCGTTTACACAGAGCGGCTATTAGGAGACAGTGTGATCGGATTCCCTCTCTATATTTGTGAGTATACCACTACTTGTTGGGGACATATATGTCTTTTTGCTCACATAACATACGCTATCAAGAGAATGCCACGTTTCTATTTACCTGGCGTCTGACGTGGTAAGAGCTTGCACACTGCTTTACACAGAGTGTTGGGATACATTGTATAGCACCTGTAACATTGCTAATTGAGTCTATCAAGGTAGTTATTAGACTGCTGACTCGCTGTAAGGTACATATACTACATGGACTGTGATTTTTTGTAGTTTGTATCTTCACCAAGTGTGTATATATAGAGGGAGAGAGAGATACACACATGCACATTATAGCCCATTCCAGTGAAATACCTTATCATATACCATATACCTTTCAAACCTTATATTTTTTTTATTTTTATTATTTTATACGATAGTTTAAATATCAGTGTAAGGGTTCTATTTATATATGTGCGGAAAGACATGATCTGCTATAACGAACCATGTCCGCAGCACATCGATAAATGCAGAGAGCAAACTCTGTCGGCATTTATCATTGCACCAACAGTTCTTGTGAACTGCTGGTGCAATACAGCCCCCTGCAGATTTGCGGCCAATCAGCCACTAGCAGGGGGTGTCAATCAGCCCGATCTTACATGATCAGGCGGATTGCTATACACCGCCTCAGAGGCGGCGTATGAGTTTAGGAGCAGCGGTCTTAAGATCGCTGCTTCTCAACTCCTGTTTCTGGCGAGCCTGAAGGCTCACGCAGAAACAAGGGGAACAGGGGCTATTCAGCCCTTCTTAAATAGACCCCTAACACTTTATTTTAATGAATTTATGTTGTGCTTGGTGCAAAAAAAAATTAAACCCTTACACTTTATGCAAGGCCTTCACTTGCACAAACCCGACAAGCGCAAATTTGGTTTGTGCTCAAGCAATAATTGAATTGTTAATCAGCTTGTTTGGTATAAAAAATAAAAAAACTATTGGCTAGATTACGAGTTTTGCGTTATGAGTAAAAAAGCAGCATTAAGGCTCATAACGCTGCTTTTCACTACCGCTACTATTAGTCTTGTAGGTACAGCTGCCCCGCACACTTTTTTGGCCGTACCGCAAATTAACTTATGCAATTTTTGTAAAGTCTTTTTTCAATGGGACTTCCATTGCGCCGGTATTACAAGCTTTTTTTTTAGGCCAAAAAGTGAGCGGTACAGCCTACCCCGCAAGATTCTTAACGCATTCTAAAGTCAGTAGTTATGAGTTTTACACTACAAAGCCGTAGCATAAAACTCATAACTAAAGTGCTAAAAAGTACACTAACACCCATAAACTACCTATTAACCGATAAACCAAGGCCCTCTCGCATCGCAAACACTAAAATAAAATTATTAACCCCTAATATGCCGCGTATTGTTCGCCGGCGAATAGTTCACGGCGAATATAGCTTGTTCGCGTTGGCAGCAGCGTGCGAACATATGCAATGTTCGATCCGCCCCCTATTCGTCATCATTGAGTAAACTTTGACCCTGTATCTCACAGTCTGCAGACACATTACAGCCAATCAGCAGCAGACACTCCCTCCCAGACCCTCCCAGCTCCTGGGCAGCAGCCATTTTAGATTCATTCTGACCCTGCATTGTTAGTGAGAGGAGGGACAGTGTAGTTGCTGCTGATTTTTTAGGGAAATTGATAGCTAGGCTAGTGTATTCAGTGTCCACTACAGTCCTGAAGGACTCATCTGATCTCTGCTGTATGGACAGCACCCCAAAAAGCCCTTTTTAGGGCTAGAACATCAGTCGTTTTTTTTTTGTTTTTTTTTGCCTGTGTAATTTTGACTGTGAAACATCAGTCTGCTAGTGTAATCTAATTGCAGTTGCCTGCCTGCAGTGCCACCACTCATATCTGTTGTAACAGTAGTGTAATTTTAAAAAAAAGACAAACTTTTTTGACTGTGAAACATCAGTCTGCTAGTGTAATCTAATAGCAGTTGCCTGCCTGCCATCGTGCGTGCCAGGCCCATTTGCCAACTAGTGCCACCACTCATATCTGTTGTAACGGTAGTGTAAATATTTAAAAAAAAAACTTTTTTGACTGTGAAACATCAGTCTGCTAGTGTAATCTAATTGCAGTTGCCTGCCTGCCAGCATGTGTGCCAGGCCCACTTGCTAAGTGCCACCACTCATATCTGTTGTAACAGTAGTGTAAATATTAAAAAAAAAAACTTTTTGACTGTGAAACATCAGTCTGCTAGTATAATCTAATTGCAGTTGCCTGCCTGCCAGCGTGTGTGCCAGGCCCACTTGCCAACTAGTGCCACCACTCATATTTGTTGTAACAGTAGTGTAAATATTTGTAAAAAAAATTTTTTGACTGTGAAACATCAGTCTGCTAGTGTAATCTAATTGCAGTTGCCTGCCTGCCAGGGTGTGTGCCAGGCCCACTTGCCAACTAGTGCCACCACTCATATTTGTTGTAACAGTAGTGTAAATATTGTTTTAAAAAAACTTTTTTGACTGTGAAACATCAGTCTGCTAGTGTAATCTAATTGCAGTTGCCTGCCTGCCAGCTTGTGTGCCAGGACCACTTGCCAACTAGTGCCACCACTCATATTTGTTATAGCAGTAGTGTAAATATTTAAAAAAAAACATTTTTTGACTGTGAAACATCAGTCTGCTAGTGTAATCTAATTGCAGTTGCCTGCCTGCCAGCGTGTGTGCCAGGCCCACTTGCCAACTAGTGCCACGACTCATATTTTTTGTAACAGTAGTGTAAATATTTTAAAAAAAACTTTTTTGACTGTGAAACATCAGTCTGCTAGTGTAATCTAATTGCAGTTGCCTGCCTGCCAACGTGTGTGCCAGGCCCACTTGCCAACTAGTGCCACCACTCATATTTGTTATAGCAGTAGTGTAAATATTTTTTAAAAAAAACTTTTTTGACTGTGAAACATCAGTCTGCTAGTGTAATCTAATTGCAGTTGCCTGCCTGCCAGCGTGTGTGCCAGGCCCACTTGCAACTAGTGCCACCATTCATATTTGTTATAGCAGTAGTGTAAATATTTAAAAAAAAAAAACTTTTTTGACTGTGAAACATCAGTCTGCTAGTGTAATCTAATTGCAGTTGCCTGCCTGCCAGCGTGTGTGCCAGGCCCACTTGCCAACTAGTGCCACCACTCATATTTGTTGTAACAGTAGTGTAAATATTTTAAAAAAAAACTTTTTTGACTGTGAAACATCAGTCTGCTAGTGTAATCTAATTGCAGTTGCCTGCCTGCCTGCCAGTGTGTGTGCCAGGCCCACTTGCCAACTAGTGCAACCACTCATATTTGTTGTAACAGTAGTGTAAATATTAAAAAAAAAAACTTTTTTGACTGTGAAACATCAGTCTGCTAGTGTAATCTATTTGCAGTTGCCTGCCTGCCAACGTGTGTGCCTGGCCCACTTGCCAACTAGTGCCACCACTCATATTTGTTATAGCAGTAGTGTAAATATTTAAAAAACAAAACTTTTTTCACTGTGAAACATCAGTCTGCTAGTGTAATCTAATTGCAGTTGCCTGCCTGCCAGCATGTGTGCCAAGCCCACTTGCCAACTAGTGCCACCATTCATATTTGTTATAGCAGTAGTGTAAATATTTAAAAAAAAAACTTTTTTGACTGTCAAACATCAGTCTGCTAGTGTAATCTAATTGCAGTTGCCTGCCTGCCTGCCAACGTGTGTGCCTGGCCCACTTGCCAACTAGTGCCACCATTCATATTTGTTATAGCAGTAGTGTAAATATTTAAAAAAAAAAACTTTTTTGACTGTGAAACATCAGTCTGCTAGTATAATCTAATTGCAGTTGCCTGCCTGCCAGCGTGTGTGCCAGGCCCATTTGCCAACTAGTGCCACCACTCATAATTGTTGTAACAGTAGTGTAAATATTTAAAAAAAACAAACTTTTTTGACTGTGAAACATCAGTCTGCTAGTGTAATCTAATTGCAGTTGCCTGCCTGCCAGCGTGTGTGCCAGGCCCACTTGCCAACTAGTGCCACCACTCATATCTGTTGTAACAGTAGTGTAAGTATTTAAAAAATAAACTTTTTTGACTGTGAAATATCAGTCTGCTTTTTTGTGTCAGGCTCACAGAGTATACTGTGCCCACTTGCCCAGTGCCACCACTCATATCTTGTTTAATAGTAGTGTAAGTGTACATTTAAAAAAAAATAAACTGTTTGGATTGTGAAACATCAGTCTGCTTTTTTGTGTCAGGCTCTCAGTGTATACTGTGCCCACTTGCCCAGTGGCACCACTCATATTTTGTTTAATAGTAGTGTAAGTGTACATTTAAAAAAAAAAAGACAAGCAGAGGCAGGCCACCCCTCAGGCCACCTCGTGGTGCTGTGATTCCCTTTGACCCTACAATAATGCCCAGTGTTCAGAGGCCACGTACCATGAACGCGAAAAGTTCTGAGGAGGACCTAGTTGACTGGCTAACACAGGACACCCAATCTTCTACAGCTTCCGCTTGGAACCTTGATGCACCATCCACCTCCAGCTTAGCTTCGGGCACCTCTCAAGTGACCACTCACCTGCCTGCCGCCACCACCAACACTAGCACCACAGCCGCTTCACTTGATCTGTCAGAGGAGTTATTGACACATCAGTTTGAAGAAATGAGTGATGCGCAACCATCATTGACAGAGGATGTAGATAACAGTGATATGTCTCAGTCAGGCAGCATTACAGACATGGACGTACGGTGTGATGATGATGATGTTGTATACGCTGCTGCTTCCTTTGTTGATTTGTCAGATACAAGTGAAGCGGTTGATGAAGATGCGTCCGTGGATGTCACGTGGGTGCCCGCTAGAAGAGAAGAAGAAGAGGTGGAAAGTTCAGATGGGGAGACAGAGAGGAGGAGGAGGAGACGAGTTGGAAGCAGGGGGAGGTCGTCGCAAGGAGCTAGTGGCACAGTCAGACAGCATGCATTGGCACCCGGGGTCAGCCAGACAGCACGCCAATCAACGCATGCTGTTTTGCCACCACCAGAATGCCGTCATCGCAGAGCTCAGCAGTGTGGCATTTTTTGTGTGTCTGCCTCTGACAACAGCAATGCCATTTGCAACATGTGCCAAAAGAAACTGAGTCATAGGAAGTCCAACACCCACCTAGGTACAACTGCTTTGCGAAGGCACATGATCTCACATCACAAATGCCAATGGGATGAACACATGAGTAGAAGCAGCACACAAACTCAAAGCCACCATCCTCCTCCTGGTCCAGCATCTTCAGCCATGTCAACCACTGCTGTCCTCCTTGCCCCCTCTCAACCATCCGCCACTCCGTCTCTCTTCAGTAGCAGTTCCTGCTCATCTGCCCACAGTCAGGTGTCTGTCAAGGACATGTTTGAGCGTAAGAAGCCAATGTCCCAAAGTCACCCCCTTGCCCGGCGTCTGACAGCTGGCTTGTCTGAACTCTTAGCCCGCCAGCTTTTACCATACAAACTGGTGGAGTCTGAGGCATTTCAAAAAAATTGTAGCTATTGGGACACCGCAGTGGAAGGTACCCGGCCGAAATTTCTTTGCACAAAAGGCAATCCCCAACCTGTACTCAATTGTGCGAAAGGAAGTAATAGCATGTCTGGCACACAGTGTTGGGGCAAGGGTCCATCTGACCACTGATAGCTGGTCTGCAAAGCATGGTCAGGGCAGGTATATCACTTACACTGCGCATTGGGTAAACCTGCTGACGGCTGCCAAGCATGGAATGCGTGGCTCTGAAGAGGAGTTGGTAACACCTCCACGACTTGCAGGCAGGCCTGCTGCTACCTCCTCTACTACTCCTACTCCATCCTCTTCCATAACCTCTTCCTCGGCTGAGTCTTCATCTGCTGCTGCATCTTGCTCCACATCAACAACACTCCCCAAGCTCCTCAGGTACTATTCCACATCCCGGATACGGCAGTGTCACGCCGTCTTGGGGTTGAGTTGCCTGAAAGCAGAGAGTCACACCGGAACAGCACTCCTGTCTGCCCTGAATGCACAGGTGGATCAGTGGCTGACTCCGCACCAACTGGAGATCGGCAAAGTGGTTTCTGACAATGAAAGTAATTTGTTGGCGGCATTGAAATTGGGCAAGTTGAAACATGTGCCGTGCATGGCATATGTGTGTAATCTGATTGTACAATGCTTTGTGCATAAGTACCCAGGCTTACAGGACGTCCTGAAGCAGGCCAGGAAGGTGTGTGGCCATTTCAGGCGTTCCTACACGGCCATGGCGAATTTTGCAGATATCCAGCGGTGAAACAACATGCCAGTGAGGCGCTTGATTTGAGACAGCCCGACACATTGGAATTCAACACTCCTAATGTTCGACCACCTGCTCCAAAAAGAAAAAGCCGTTAACGAGTATTTGTATGACCGGGGTGCTAGGACAGCCTCTGCGGAGCTGGGGATTTTTTTGCCAAGTTACTGGGCACTCATGCGCAATGCCTGTAGGCTCATGCATCCTTTTGAGGAGGTGACAAACCTAGTCAGTCGCACCGAAGGCACCATCAGCGACATCATACCATTTGTTTTCTTCCTGGAGCGTACCCTGCGAAGAATGCTGGATCAGGCCGTAGATGAGCGAGAAGAGGAAGAGTTGTGGTCACCATCACCACCAGAAACAGCCTTATCAGCATTGCTTGCTGGACCAGCAAGAGGATTGTGAGGAAGAGGAGTCAGAGGAGGAATGTGGCTTGGAGGAGGAGGAGGAGGAGGAGGAAGACCAACCACAACCACAATAGGCATCCCAGCGTGCTCGTTGTCACCTATCTGGTACCCATAGTGTTGTACGTGGCTGGGGGGAAGAACATACCTTCAGTGAGATCACTGAGGACAAGGAACGGGACATGAGTAGCTCGGCATCCAAGCTTGTGCAAATGGGGTCTTTCATGCTGTCGTGCCTGTTGAGTGACCCTCATATAAAAAAACTGAAGGAAAACGACCTGTACTGGGTGTCCACGCTACTAGACCCCTGGTATAAGCATAAAGTGCCTGAAATGTTACCAAATTCCCGCAAGTCGAAAAGGATGCAGCAGTTCCAAAATAAATTAAAAAGTATGCTTTACACAGCGTATAAGGGTGATGTCACAGCACAACGGGAATCTAACAGGGGAAGAGGTGAAAGTAATCCTCCGACTCCCACGACCACGCCAGCAAGGACAGGACGCTTAACAGACGTGTTGTTGATTGAGGACATGCAGAGCTTTTTAACTCCTATGCATCGCCACAGCCCTTCGGGGTCCACCCTCAGAGAACGACTCGACCAATAGGTAGCAGACTATCTTGCCTTAACTGCAGATCTCAACACTCTGAGGAGCGATGAACCCCTTGACTACTGGGTGTGCAGGCTTGACCTGTGGTCTGAGCTATCCCAATTTGCTATAGAACTTCTGGCCTGCCCCGCTTCCAGTGTCCTGTCAGAAAGGACCTTCAGTGCTGCAGGAGGTATTGTCACTGAGAAGAGAAGTCTGCTAGGTCAAAAAAGTCTAGATTACCTCACCTTTATTAAGATGAATGAGGGATGGATCCCGAAGGGACTGACATTGGGTGATACATTCGAGTAAAAAAGGCCTAATGAGATGATCTGCCTTGGGCTATAAATGCTCCACAAGCTGCTGTATGTTATCTTCAAATACCGGATGACTTGCGTTACTTATCCGCCACCAACTAGTGTTCAAGCCGCAATGCTTTAGGGCACTTTCTGCCAGGGAAACAAACATCAATTTTTCTGGCCGCTGCTACAGCAGCGGCTGCAACAATACCTAATTTTTCAGGCATGTGTACATGTCAAATTTTTCTGGCCTCTGGTGCTGCACTGTGGCTTCAAAAAACAAAACAAAAAAAAGGCACGTAACAGGGATTAAAGTGATAGGAATAGTACTACTTAACATACCACTCATATCTGGTGGCACAGTAGATTGCACGCGCAGTGCCCCAAATTTGAAGTAGGAGGACCGACCAAGCATCTTTTTCCATCTCCCGGTTCCTAAAATCCATGCCATATACACGTCCCCTGATAGGGGACGTAACAGGGATTGAACTGATAGGAATAGTACTACTTAACACACCTTATAATAATGCATAGAGAGGCAACGCAGAGAGAGGAGTCTGAAGAAGAGGAGTCAGAGGAGGAAGGTGGCTTTGAGGAGGTGGAAGACCAAACACAGCAGGCGTCCCAGGGGGCTTGTTGTCAGCTTTCGGGGACCCTTGGTGTTGTACATGGCTGAGTGGAGGAAGAGACCTTCAATGACATCAGTGAGGACAAGGAACGGGACATGGCTAGCTTGGTATCCAACCTTGTGCAAATGGGGAGTTTGCCGTTGTGCAAATGGACTGTTTGCGGTTGTTTGCGGTGCGTTAAAGGGACAGTCTAGGCCAAAATAAACTTTCATGATTCAGATAGAGCATGTAATTTTAAACAATTTTCCAATTTACTTTTATCACCAATTTTGCTTTGTTCTCTTGGTATTCTTAGTTGAAAGCTTAACCTAGGAGGTTCATATGCTAATTTCTTAGACCTTGAAGCCCACCTCTTTCAGATTGCATTTTAACAGTTTTTCACCACTAGAGGGTGTTAGTTCACGTATTTCATATAGATAACACTGTGCTCGTGCACGAGAAGTTATCTGGGAGCAGGCACTGATTGGCTAGACTGCAAGTCTGTCAAAAGAACTGAAAAAGGGGCAGTTTGCAGAGGCTTAGATACAAGATAATTACAGAGGTATATTATTATAAATGTGTTAGTTATGCAAAACTGGGAAATGGGTAATAAAGGGATTATCTATCTTTTAAAACAATAAAAATTCTGGTGTAGACTGTACCTTTAAACGGGGAGTTTGGTCTGTCACTGTGAAGCGGGTGTAACCCTTACACTACATGATTGATACAACATCTTACCTGATGTTTTAAAGCACGTTATTCAAAACTATTTAGGAATGTTAGGTGATGTATGCCCTTTATGGCTTAAAACCAGACTCTGCATCAACTATGTAATTTTCCATGGGAGTTTTGCCATGGATCCCCCTCCGGCATGCCACAGTCCAGGTGTTAATCCCCTGGAAACAACTTTTCCATCACTATTGTGGCCAGAAAGAGTCCCTGTTGTTTTTAAAGTTCGCCTGCCTATTGAAGTCAATGGCGGTTCGCGCGGTTATTTTTAGGTTCGCAACATCACTAATAACTAATAGTTACATTGTAGATAGCTTAGGTTTTATTTTTATTTTACAGGCAAGTTTGTATTTATTTTAACTAGGTAGAATAGTTACTAAATAGTTATTAACTATTTACTAACTACCTAGCTAAAATAAATATAAATTTACTTTATTTAGTGTAGTCTTACACTAACACCTAACCGTACACTACAATTAAATAAATTACCTAAATTAAATACAATTAGATAAATTAAATACAATTACCTAAATTGCAAAAAAAACAAACACTAAATTACACAACATAAAAAACAAATTACAAGATATTTAAACTAATTACACCTAATCTAATAGCCCTATCAAAATAAAAAAGCCCCACCAAAATAAAAAAACCTAGCCTAAACTAAATTACCAATAGCCCTTAAAAGGGCCTTTTGCGGGGCATTACCCCAAAGAAATCAGCTCTTTTACCTATAAAAAAAATACAAACAACCCCCCAACAGTAAAACCCACCACCCACACAACCAACCCCCCAAATAAAACCCTAACTAAAAAAAACTAAGCTCCCCATTGTCCTGAAAAGGGCATTTGGATGGGCATTGCCCTTAAAAGGGCATTTAGCTCTATTTCAGCCCAAAGCCCTAACCTAAAAATAAAACCCACCCAATAAACCCTTAAAGAAACCTAACACTAACCCTTGAAGATCCAATTACAGTTTTGAAGAGCCGACATCCATCCTCAATGAAGCCGGGAGAAGTCCTCATCGAAGCGGCAGGAAGTCCTCATTCAAGCCAGGAGAAGTGGTCCTCCAGGCGGGCAGAAATCTTCATCCAGACGGCATCTTCTATCTTCATCCATCCGGCCCGGAACGGGTCCATCTTCAAGACATCCGACGCGGAGCATCCTCTTCTTTCGACGACTCCCGATGGATGAAGGTTCCTTTAAGTGACGTCATCCAAGATGGCGTCCCTTAGATTCCGATTGGCTGATAGATTCTATCAGCCAATCAGACTTAAGTTTGAAAAAATCCTATTGGCTGATGCAATCAGCCAATAGGATTGAACTTCAATCCTATTGGCTGATCCAATCAGCCAATAGGATTGAGCTTGCATTCTATTGGCTGATTGGAACAGCCAATAGAATGTGAGCTCAATCCTATTAGCTGATAGGAACAGCCAATAGAATGCGAGCTCAATCCTATTGGCTGATTGGATCAGCCAATAGGATTGAAGTTCAATCCTATTGGCTGATGCATCTGCCAATAGGATTTTTTCAAACTTAATTCTGATTGGCTGATAGAATCTATCAGCCAATCGGAATCTAAGGGACGCCATCTTGGATGACGTCACTTAAAGGAGCCTTTATTGGAACAGCCAATAGAATGCGAGCACAATCCTATTGGCTGATTGGATCAGCCAATAAGATTGAAGTTCAATCCTATTGGCTGATTGCATCAGTCAATAGAATTTTTTCAACCTTAATTCTGATTGGCTGATAGAATTCTATCAGCCAATCGGAATCTAAGGGACACCATCTTGGATGACATCACTTAAAGGAACCTTCATTCAGCGGGTATTCGTCAGAAGAAGAGGATGCTCCGCGTCGGATGTCTTGAAGATGGACCCGCTCCACGCCGGATGGATGAAGATAGAAGATGCCGTCTGGATGAAGACTTCTGCCCATCTGGAGGACCACTTCTCCAGGATTGAATGAAGACTTCTCCCCGCTTCATTTAGGACTTCTTGCCGCTTCGATGAGGACTTCTCCCAGCTTCGTTGAGGATGGATGTCGGCTTTTCAAAATGTAAGTGGATCTTCAGAGGTTAGTGTTAGTTTTTTTTAAGGGTTTATTGGGTGGGTTTTATTTTTAGGTTAGGGCTTTGGGCTGCAATAGAGCTAAATGCCCTTTTAAGGGCAATGCCCATCCAAATGCCCTTTTCAGGGCAATGGGGAGCTTAGGTATTTTTAGTTAGGGTTTTATTTGGGGGGTTGGTTGTGTGGGTGGTGGGTTTTACTGTTATGGGGTTGTTTGTATTTTTTTTACAGGTAAAAGAGCTGATTTCTTTGGGGCAATGCCCTTCAAAAGGCCCTTTTAAGGACTATTGGTAGTTTAGTTTAGGCTAGGGTTTTTTTATTTTGGGGGGCTTTTTTATTTTTATAGGGCTATTAGATTAGGTGTAATTAGTTTAAATATCTTGTAATTTGTTTTTTATTTTGTGTAATTTAGTGTTTGTTTGTTTGTAATTTAGGTAATTGTATTTGATTTATTTAATTGCATTTAATTTAGGTAATTTATTTAATTGTAGTGTAAGGTTAGGTATTAGTGTAAGACAGGTTAGGTTTTATTTTACAGGTAAATTTTTATTTATTTTAGCTAGGTAGTTAGTAAATAGTTTATAACTATTTACTAACTAGTCTACCTAGTTAAAATAAATACAAACTTGCCTGTAAAATAAGAATAAAACCTAAGCTAGATACAATGTAACTATTAGTTGTATCATAGCAAGCTTAGGGTTTATTTTATAGGTAAGTATTTAGTTTTAAATAGGAATTATTTAGTTATTAATAGTAGGTTTTACTTAAATATATTTTAATTATATTTAAGTTAGGGGGTGTTAGGGTTAGGGTTAGACTTAGGTTTAGGGTTTAATAAATATAGTATAGTGGCAGCGACGTAGGGGGGCGGCAGATTAGGGATTAATAATTGTAGGTAGGTGGCGGCAATGTTAGGGGTGGCAGATTAGGGGTTTATACAATTTAATTAATATTTGTGATGTAGGAGTGCTGCGGTTTAGGGGTTACTATGTTTATTATAGTGGCGGCGATGTCCGGAGCAGCAGATTAGGAGTTAATAAGTATAATGTAGGTGGTGGTGTTGTCGGGGGCGGATGATTAGGGGTTAATAAGTGTAAGATTAGGGGTGTTTAGACTCATGGTTCATGTTAGGCTGTTAGGTGTAAACATAATATGTGTTTCCCCATAGGAATCAATGGGGCTGTGTTACTGAGCTTTACGCTGCTTTATTGCAGGTGTTAGACTTTTTCTCAGCTGTCTCTCCCCGTTGATGTCTATGGGGAAATTGTGCACGAGCACATACAACCAGCTCACCGCTTAACTTAAGCAGCGCTGGTATTGGAGTACGGTATGGAGCTCAATTTTGCTCTACGCTCACTTCTTGTCTTTTAACGCCGGGTTTCTGAAAACCTATAATACCAGTGCTGTAGGTAAGTGAGCGGTGACAATAACATGCAAGTTAGCAACGCACCCCTCTTACCACAAAACTCGTAATCTGGCCGTATTTCTTAAATTTGACTTGAAGCTTCAAAAATATATTTTGTTAATATTACTTGATGAAATCACTGAATTTTTGACTCACTAAAAAGTGATTGAAAAGCAGGAAAATATATGTTGCTCAGTGGTATGTTGTAAAAATTGCCTCTTTCAAAAAACATTGCCAATAATTTTGATTTAGCTGCCTCTAGAAGTTTTGACTGACTGAGTTACCAAACGGTGATGTTTTACTCTGCACATCTGTTTCCAAATAAGTGATAGCAACTTTTTTTTCCTTTCATTTCTACCAGTTTTGTACTCAGCATTATTTTGTGTACTGTCAGCCAAATCAACTGGAAGAAGCTTACACAAAGGATTATTGTGACATATGTCAGCATCAAACTTGGGCCAACAGCTCTTTTTTTATTCTGTAAACTTGCTTGCCTTTTTACAAAAAAGCAAAGCTGATACATTTTCTACCAAGTATAAACTAGTTAGATATTAAATTGTGCCTAATAATTCATTAAGACAGCGAGAATGGGATTTTTTAATTTTTTAATAAAACTAAAAATCAATTATCGAGATCATGTAGAATGACCTTTCTAAATGTAATTTTTATTAAAAATAAAAACCTTGTTAATTGGACTAGTAAAATTGATTACATTAAATATGACATCACCAATAGCATCAAGGATTATTACATCAAAATTTGGTCCAGCTGCAACTCATGATCCTGCACCTCTTGATATTGCTACAATGCAGTCATAATTTACCTTCGAACAGAAATGCTCAATAATACATTATTTGTGTATTGCTGTATCAATTTAATCAAAATAGTTATATGTACCACCATTCCTGATTATAAGATTAAGTTAGTCATTGAGTTTGTAAGTGTTTTTATTTCATCAGTGATGTAATTACCAAAATATGAGGGGCACTGTTATATCCTGGTGCTTGTCAGCACAAATGTGGTCTCACAATACTACCGAAAAAAAGGGAATTTTACACGGCACACAAGGAAGCAGTATAATAATAATAGTGTTTATTATGAACGTATTGCAATAACATAATTCAGTAATCAGGTTATAAACCAAGGCTGCTGTGATTAAACTATAAACACATTATTTATTTTCGGGTTTTGAATAAAGCATTCTTGTCAGTGAACAAGACTGGACAGGCTCATCACAGCCATATACAGCATCACCACTGTGGAAACCACGCAGCAAATTCTCACAGGTGCTCTCTCTAAGATGTTGCCCAGAAAACTTTTCCTGCAATCTAATTTGCCCCCACCCATAGCAAAGCTAATAATTAACACCTTCACTACCGGGACTTTCAGAGAAAAACTTGCCTAAAATACCGGATAATTTTTAGTATTTTTGCAATCACTCCATATAAACAGAAATAGAGCCTTGTTTTTTTTTTTTTTATTTATTTACCTGTTAAAACTGTATATATTATTTTAAGTAGACAACCCAAGGTATTAATCTAGACCCATTTTAGTATATTTTATGGCATTCATTTCATCGCCAAATGTCATCATATAAAAAAAAAAAACGTTATTTTTTTTCATAAACTTTGGTTTCTCACTGAAATTATTTACATACTGCTTGTGCAGTCATGGCACAAATTGTTGGAAAAGCTTCTCTGGGATCCCATTTGTTAAGAAATAGCAGACATTTATGGCTTTGCCATTGCATTTTGGTAATTAGAAGGCCGCTAATTGCAGCTGTGCATCACACTTCTATCATTTCCTGCAGTGAAGGGGTTAATTAGGTAGCTTGAAAGGATTATTTTAGCTTTAGTGTAGAAAATGACCTCCTACCTGATCCCTTGCTAATCCCTCCCAAACAGCTTTCTTCCCTCTCTCACCCCCACTGGTCACCCCATCTTAGGATCTGCAGGGTAGGATACCCCCTTACCTTCCAACCTCCCTGATACCTCCAAAATAGCTCTCTAGCGCCTGCCATCTTAGGTACTGGCAGCTGTCTGCCAGTACCTATAAAATTATTTTTTTGTAATTTTTGTATTTAAAAAAACAAAACAAAAAAATATATTGTGTAGTTTAGTGGTCCCCCTGCCTCCCCACCTCTCGCTCCATAAGTCACCATCCCTCCCTCTCCCTTTATTTTTATTTTTTGAGCCATCATACTTCTGCTGCCTCCCTTTTCTCCTGTAACCCACTCACCTCCGAGATTCCCTCCCACACCTCCCACCGGCACCAGCAGAGGATCGTTACAAATGACATACACAGTGTCACTGTCTGTAACAATCTGGCTTCTGCCCTCATATGGAACCAGAGCACCAATCGCACTCCGGTTCCATATGCAGGCAGATGCCTGGAGCTCAGGAACTCCAGCTCTCAGCTGTAACTTAACAGCCAAGACTGCTCGAACTTCCTGAAGCTCCAAAATACTGTATATATACTATGTGTAGTGCGCTATGATAAGAAACGTAACACACAACGTATATAAATATATATATATATATATATATATATATATATATATATATGTATTATATATGTCCAATTGGGTGATGGGGTTAAAACTGTTAGTGTTACAGACGTCTACTTGTTATGTCAATCATGTTATTTTGTAGCAATTGTGTCAGTTTCAATAGCAAGGAAGGGCTATCACACCAGTGCTTAATATGGAATGCCCCCCCTTCTTATCTCTATGAGAACAGACTAACAGAGCATGTGTAACTTTTTTAAAGACAATACTCTTAAAGACATATATCTTTACATACAGTATATCTATGTTATGTGAGGAATTACCAATTGTCAATCACCTAGAGGCACAAATATTACAATGTTGGAAATTTTATAATCTGCATTTAATATCATGAAATATTAAAGATTTTTTTTTTAAATAAAATAAATTTAGGTAGAAATGAGTTAAATTTTAGCATACTAATTCATTTAGAACTCTCTTTTTTCTGTCTTTTAAAATGTCACTAATTTCTTTATAGAATTTAATTTAGGAACTTTGGTGGGCTTGGGCTGGAGGTTTTATTATGTATTTCCTTCTTGGCTGATGAGAGTCCATAACTTCATAACATGTGTGATATATTCCAGTCTATCAGAAGGAGGTCAAGAACCCTCATAGAGCTTTAGTCCCTCCCACTTCCTCTCCCTCTCCAGTTTACTTATAGCCAAGTGGAGAGAGACAGAAAAAAATATAGGAAAGACAAAAAGCAGGGTTATGAGGTGCAAATGAGAAATTTCACCCATATACAAAAATAGGGTGAGGGCTATGGACTCCCATAAACCACAAAGGAAATACGTTTATCCGTAAGAATCAATTATGTTTTCCTTTTTAGCTGATGAAAGTCCATAGCTTCATATCATGTGGAATACAATACCCAAGCTGAGAGATCATGTTAAGAACGAATGGGTCTGAAAGACATTTACTGTCAAAAGCTGCATCAGAATAAGCATAAATGTTAAAATGATAAAATTTAGAATTAGAATGAGGAGTTACTCTATTCAGTGGTGGTTTTACTGCAGTCAAGTAAGCCTTATGAATAATCTACTTGAGCCAGGATTCCAGGACCACCGCCATAGTTTTCTGAAGCTTCCTAGGACTAGCGTAGAGGACAAATTAACTGAAAGTTTGTCTAACGTCTTTAGTACCCTGAATATAGAACTTTAAAACTCTGACAACATCCAGGAAGTGAAGTGATATTTCCTTTGGATTACAACACAAAGAAAGAAAAACTATTTCCTGACTAATATAAGATAAGATACCACCTTCGGAACAAAATCATATTTTGTCTTATCTTGGTGAAAAGTCAGAAATAGAGGATCACAAGATAGAGCTAATAATTCAAAAATTATTCTAGCTGGAGAAATGACTAAAATAAAAAGAACTATTTATGTCTAAAATAAGGATAGGTTCCAAAGCAGAACCTTGCAGAACAGAGAGCACTAAATTCAAGTTCCAAGGAGGATAAATTGGTCTAAGAACAGGATGAATTCTCACCAGGGCTTGAACAAAAGGAACTAAAGCTCTGTGAGGGTTGTTGATCTCCTCCTGATAGGCTGGAATATATCCCACATGTTATGAAGCTATGGACTCTCATTAGCCCGAAGGAAATTCATTTATTGGTAAGTATAAATTCTGTTTTTTCTAATCAAAAACTTACTTTAAAATAGGTATTACTACTAATTATCAAATATATTAAAAAAGGGAAAGCATATATTTGAGGTTATGGAAATAGATTAACCATAAACATATCCTCTTTACATGCAGTTATTAATAAATATAATACTGCCACAAAAACAGAATGAGGGTAGAGTCATTCCTTCTAATGCAAGTGCTGTCACATGTGGAGCACAATCAATAATACAGGGTGTGTTATCTTGTGTTTGTATTAGCTCGGCAAAGGATGTCCCCTAAAGAAGGATCTCATATAAATAAGGATATCACATAATAGACACTAATATAAAGAAAAATATGCACAGGTACTGATCTAATAATCCAGTATAAAACCTTTTAAAAACTTACTTAGAGGCTCCTAGTTTAGCACTGTTGATGAGGTTTGGCTGGAACACCCAGTAAAAGCAGCTGGGAAAAAAAGAAAAGCAGAGACTCCCCCCTTTCGCCCTTTAGCGCCCCCTCCCTGTGACTAGGGTATACTCCCCCCTTTCGACCATTTAGCGCCCCCTCCCTGTGACTAGGGTATACTCCCCCCTTTCGACCATTTAGCGCCCCCTCCCTGTGACTAGGGTATACTCCCCCCTTTCGACCATTTAGCGCCCCCTCCCTGTGACTAGGGTATACTCCCCCCTTTCGCTGCACATAAAAAGAAAGTGCCAGCAGGAGTCTGTAAACGCACGTATACATCTGACACAATGGGGCTTGGTTAGGAGTCTGAAAATCATCACAATGTTATTAAAAATAAGAAAACTATAAGTTTTTACAAAAACACTCCCAGATGGGCTATATGAATGGATCATCTACAAAACATTTATGCAAAGAAAGTTCTAAAATACAATGGCCCTCCTTTAAGTGCAAGAGTTAATTTAGTAGGAAGCAGAATATTCACAAGCATTCATCTTGTGAAATAAATTTTAGTTCTGCAATTGTTCAGTTAAAAGGAAGCAGAATATCCACAAGACAAACAAAACATAGGAGGTGCCTCATGGTGTAGTTTATTAGAAAAATGGATGAAGAAAAACCGGAATAAAAAAGACTCACATGCGTAAGATGCACTAAATATAAGTGCAACACAGGCATGCCAGGATTTCAGAGATGCCCGGTAAGCTCCCCTCAGGCTATAGGAATCTCTCCTCAATATGGTGTCCAGCTCCCAGATAGGGCATATAGTAGAACAGCCACCTTAGCATCTGTGGGTGTGCTAAACAGTGTCTAGTAGCATATCACAAAAACATAGCTACTTTATTAGTCTGGTGTCAGGGCTTATAATTAATAGACTTGCAATGCTAACAAAATTGTTTAGTTTAATTTTCATTAGTTAAATAAATAATTTAGTTTCAGGAAATGAGTTCAGTTAAGTTAAAAAAATAAAAATAATTTAGTTTCAGCAAATTAGTTATGTTAAGTTAAATAGTTTTTCGGATTCCATCAGTTATTTCGGATCCATTTGTTATTCATATTCATTATTCTATTCTAAAGTCTACAATAGAATAATGAATATGAATTAAGAATGGATCCGAAAAAGATTTAATTTAACATAAGTAATATGCTTATTTGTTATTCATATTCATTATTCTATTCGAAAGTTTACAATAGAATAATGAATATGAATTAAGAATGGATCCGAAAAAGATTTAAATTAACATAAGTAATATGCTGAAACAAAATGATCTAAACCTCCGTTCCCCAACACTAAATAGAGTTATTAACCCCTAAACCGCCACCCCCATATCGCCAACACTAACTAAACCTATTAACCTCTTAACCGCCGTTCCCTTACATTGCCGACACTAAATATAGCTATTAAACCCTAAACCACTGCCCCCCACATCGCCAGCACTAACTAAACCTATTAACTTCTAAACCATCAACCCCTCACATTGCCAACACTAAATAAACCTATTAACCTCTAAACCGCCTTCCCCCCCAAATTGCCAACACTAACTAAACCTATTAACCTCTAAACCGCCATCCCCGCTGCATCACAAACACAAAATAAAATAATTAACCTTTAAACTGCCATCCCCCCCATCGCAACTAGCTAAATTAAACATTTAACCCCAAAACCTAATACCCCCTAACTTTAACATAATTAAAATACGCCTAAGGTAAAGTTACAATTATTAACTAACTACCTATTTAAAAATAAATACAAACTTACCTGTGAAATAAAAATAAACCCTAAGCTTAAACTAAAAAAAAATTACTTTTTAAAAAAATCTAATAATACCAAAAATAAAAAAACCTAACATTACTAAAAATAATAAACACTACAATTACAAAAAAAAAAAAAAAAAAAAAAACTAATCTATAATAAACCTTAAAAAGGTCTTTTGTAGGACATTGTCCTACAGTTAACAGCTCTTTTGTCAAAAAATTAAAACAAATACCCCCTAACAAACCCCCCATCCCCCCAAACCCCCAAAATAAAAAAAACTTAACAAAAAAAAAATAATTTACCTATTGCCCTGAAAAGGGTATTTGTAAGGGCATTCAGTTATTTTACAATCCATTAAAAATAAAAAAGCCCTAATCTAAAAAAAAACTCACCCCCAAAAAAACCTAACACTAACCCCAAGAATCTTCATCCAGGCGGCTCCATCTGTATCCATCGTGGGACCGGCATCTTCTATCTTCATCCCAGTGGAGGCGGAGTGGACGGTGGATTCACGAAGGTCCATTGGTCCGACGTGGAGGTCCTCTTTATGTGATCGACCGCCTCACAGAGAGGATTGAATGGAAGGTACCCCTTTATATTGGGGTACGCTAGCATTCTTATTGGCTAAAAAAATTAAATCAGCCAATAGGATGAGAGCTGCTTAAAGCCTATTGGCTGTTGAAATCACGTTGGACCGATGGACCTCCACCTCTGCGCATCCACCGAAAGATCTGCCTCCGCTGGGATGAAGATAGTAGATGCAGGTCCCGCAACAGATTCAGATGGAGTCGACTGTATGAAGATGCTTCGCCGCTGGGATGAAAATCTTTCGCCGGACTTCAGGAACTGTGAGTACTGATTTTGGTGTTTAATGTCCCATTAAAGAAAGGATCTACAAAAGGATACAATTTGACATTTAGTTAGTTTAGTGGCAAGCATAAACTTCACATGTCATTGTTACTCCTGTGATGTTCCTGTGGTACAGAGAAAACAGCAATTAAAAGCAAATCATCTGGTTGCTGATTTCCTAAGATATCTTTGTGACCATGACCCTTGCTGTTAACATACAACAACAAAAAATGTATTTCACAACAAGTGATGTGGAGTCATAAACAATCCATATCTCAGTCCTCATGGCAAGTAAAGGAAGAAATAACAAATAACCCATTTATGGAATGAAGCACAGTATAATTAATGTTTCCACTACCAGGGTCAATGATAAACAGAGCAATCCATCATCAAAGAAGAAAGCTCTTGTATTGGGCACTAGATATCATTTGCTTATTCTTTGTACTTTTGATATAGTCTTTACCATTCTAAATAGAATATCTTATTAAGTGAGCTAAATAAGTCTGTTAATGTAGATATATCATGATTGGTAAGAAATAATATTAAATAATACTGGAATGTATAACGTGAATTGTTAGGTTCAATCAATTTTTATTGCATGAAGATGAAAAATCCTGACTAGTGTCCATCAGCATGCATCTAGCAGTTTCTTATTTTGATGCCATTTTAAGGTCCATAATTCCTACTTGGTTTTTATCCCTTTTGGGCTATTTTATGTGAAAAGGACCAGGCAAACACTGACACAGTAATTCATCTTGAGACCTTTTAGTTCTTTCAAAGCAAAGTGATTTAATAGCACTTAATCTGTCACGGGCCTGAAGCTTTGCAATAACGTTTTATTAAGACGTTTTTCATGGAGCATTAGTGGAAGTCTTTAGCAGAATTTTCCAGATATTTTAAACTAGTTCTGCTTCTTTTGGCAAAGCCCCTGGTATTTCTTATTTGTTTAAATAATAATTGTTCTTTAAAAGATGGTATATTTTTCAATCCACTAGTAAATCAGTGCAAAGTGGACAAATGTTTGTTTTGTTTTTGTTTGTTTTTTGTAGGTTTTTCAGATTTAAGGCTACGACAAACCATTAGAAATCAATTAGGAAATATTGTTAAAGGGACATAAAACCCAATATTTTTCTTTCATGATTTAGGTACAACATACAGTTTTCCATTTTACTTTTATTATCAAATTTGCTTCATTCTCTTGGTATGCTTTCTTGAAGGAGCAGCAATGCCCTACTTGTTTCAAAAGGAACACATGGGTCAGCCAATGACAATCGGTATATATAAACAGCCACCAATCAGCATCTAGAACCTGGGTTATTTGCTGATCCTGAGCTTACCAAGATAACCTTTCAGCAAAGGATAACAAGAGAAGGAAGCAAATTAAATAACAGAAGTACATTGGAAAGTTGATTTAAATCACATGCTCTTTCTGAATTATGAATGAAAAAAAATGTGTTTCATGTCCCTTTAAGTTGTTGAATTTCAAGTGCATTGCACCACTTAAAACCAAATAATACTTGGTACTGAGATAATTCAGGAACAGTATTCCAATCCATTAGAAATAAAAAACTTTTTTGAATCCTTTGTAGTTCTTTATTTGGGCCATTTTCCAGTGGGATATTTTGGCCGTTTGCTCAGTTTTTTCATGTTCACTTCACATATAAATAAAATTTCAATAAATTTATCAAGTAATAAAATAATTTTACATTATAAAAACATGTCCACAACTAAAATATAATAATGCTTTAAATTAAATGTTTGAATGTTTAAAAAAATATTTTGATATAATACTTCAATTGCATGTTTTATATTGATATTATCATTAGTCAAATGGAATAAACTGTATTCAAACGTATTAATTCCCATTAAAAAAAATAATCAAATGTTAGTTATTGAGTTGGTCATGAAAAAGTTTACACTAAATTCTCTAATGGACTTTAATGGGGCATAGATTAAAACATGGTGATTGTAGCTTAAAGGGACATAATACTCATATGCTAAATCACTTGAAACTGATGCAGTATAACTGTAAAAAGCTGACAGGAAAATATCACCTGAGCATCTCTATGTAAAAAAGGAAGATATTTTACCTCACAATCTCCTCAGCTCAGCAGAGTAAGTTCTGTGCAAAAAGTTATACTCAGCTGCTCCCAGCTGCAGGTACAAAAAAAAAATTAAAAATGAAGAAATGAACAGCAGCCAATCAGCATCAGCAGTGCTGAGGTCATGAACGCTTTTACTGTGATCTCATAAGATTTGACTTAACTCTCATGAGATTTCATAGTAAGCTGAATAGGGAAATAATATGAGAGTGCACGATGCTCATCCCCTAAGCTGTCCCAGGACAGACATACTAATATGCTGCTTAGAAATCCTTTACAATGGGAGGTGGCTACTGAGAAACTTTTGAGGTAAAATATCTTTCTTTTTTACATAGAGATGTTCAGGAGATATTTTCTAGTCAGCTTTTTACAGCTATGCTGCATCACTTTCAAGTGTTTAAACATTTGGGTATTATGGCCCTGTAAGATTGTTTATTGACAAGGTGATTCTTTGCTACCTTTTTTTAGCACTCATAAAATTTCCATGATTCCTGTGTGTGACACTGTAAGGTTGCTGACTTGGGGTGTGATCCGATATACGGCGTAGTTTTCGGCGCAAGGGAGGGAACCCGCGCCGCCCGTAATTTCACCTTGCACATCGGGGTATTACATATACTGCGCCGTCAGATGCTAAAGTGGCGTAAGTAGGACAAACTGGCGTTCTTCTGAAAAGTGCGCAAATGCACATTTTACTCGTCGCAAGTAACTTACACCTGTATTTTGTTCACGTAAAGTCTCAATAAAGAGTAGTTTTATGCAAATTAGGCTAACACTCGTAAAAAATCACCCGCGACTCCATCTAAAAATGCGCAAGTAATTACGCTATTCAAAAGTCATATATAAACCCATGCGCAGCCGCCATTTTCTTCAGTGTGTTTGGAGGGTTTGTTGAGCTACAGCACACTACAGTGGAGTGGAGGATTAGTCAGAGTAGAGAGAGAGGCACAAACAGAGGAGTTAGTTAGGTCGCATTGTTGGTTGGTTAAGCTTGTACACTTACACATCGTTTTACATATTGCACACATATTGCATACATACATATAGAAAATACACAACACCTTTTTTTTCTAACACCTCACACATTTTTTTTTCAATTTTACAGTGTGATAGGCTGAGTGTTTGGTTGTGATTGTGTGTGATTGAACTGGGAGTGAGTGTGAGTGTGTGAGTGTGTGTAGTGTGAGGATCGCAGGGAGTGGTAGGGCGGAGGGGAGGAGGGGAGAGGAGTGGCAGGGAGAGGAGTATTGTAGAGGACAGGAGGAGCAGCGGGGTCCCCGTCATGGAGTAAGTGGAGTGGGGAGAGGGAGAGCTAGAAGGGATGATGGGAGGAGAGATGCCCGAGAGCCCCAGAGACCAGGCACATCAAGGAGAGGGACAGAGGGTGCACATGGTGACAGAAGGGGGGAGGAGGGAGAGGATAGGGAGGAACCCACACTAGGGACAATGCAGGGAGCAAGCCAGGTGTCCACAGAGGATGAGAGGATGAGATGTCCTAACTTCTCATTCAATGAGAATGTTGCCCTAGTCCAGGCCATCATGGACAACCACAGTGCCCTCTTTGGCCAGGAGAAGGGCAAAGGCGTTGCCAGAAGGCGTAAAATGGCATGGTTGGCGATGCCGTCAACAGTGTGGCCCCGCAGAGGAGGACCGTTGAGGGCCTTAAAAAAAGGTGGAATGTCTGTAAGAGGCGGATGAAAGAGAAGATGGGGCAGGAAGCCATGCACCAGAGGTGAACAGGCGGTAGTCCACCCCTGGACACAGAATACAACACCTGGCAGGAGATGATATGCAGGTCCCTGGACTTCCGTGGGCTTCCAGGGGCTCGTGACTCAGGGGTTGCAACCACAGCACATCATGCTGGTGAGTAACATCCCACACACCAGTATGATATGTATTTGAGATATAAAATCCTTTAATGTCACACATTCATGTACACAACGAGGAGCATGGTAGTTGGCCTACTAACAAAACATCTACAATTATATTTCACATTAATGTAACTTAACACAATGCAATTCATGATATGAGTTGGAATAGTGCAATACTAACATGTCTCAGAGTAACACAGGCCGCAAGCCACAATTAGAGCTTTCAGTAAATGGACACTATAGCCATCACAATACTTTTAGCTCAGAAAGCAGGTTCTGTGCCTACATCAGGCTAAAGTAAATTGTGTGACCATAGTGTCACTTAAAGGACACATTTTTTCCATCATTGACATGTACACATAACTATTGTATGAAACACATACCTGTATACTGTGCAGATTAAAATCCCTCATATAACAAATCACATTGTGCACATGCATGTTATAGAATTTGACATGAGAATGAGTATAGGCCCTAGCATGTATCAATGTACATTGTATGCCCACATGGACATATATATGACTGTACTAATCCCTCTCATCATTTGACTCCTCCACAGAACCTCCTGTCACCAGGATGCAAACAGGCATGCTGCCACCTCCACCACCACCACCAGTCACAGGCATGCTGCCACCACCACCAGTCTTCAGGCAACAACTTGAACATTATGCTCCCAGGCATGAGCAGGGTTGGATTGCTTCAGTAGAGGACCCGGAAGTGATGCCACCACCATTCGCATATGACCCCTGGCCAAAGGAATATTCTTCTTTTGGCTTTGAGGGGGAGCCAAGTCAGCCACAAAGGGTCCATGTCCTTACCCCCCCCCCAACACAATATCAGGCCAGTCATGGATTTTACACACAAGGTATGTCCCAAGAAGTACAAACTGGACAGGCTGAGTGGTCACACACTGCTCATCAATGGGACTACCAATCCACCCTGAAAGCTCCACCACCCTCTTCCCTTGGGAGAGCTCCACCATCCTCTTCCCTTGAGAGAGCTTCACCATCCTCTTCCCTTGGGAGAGCTCCAACATCCTCTTCCCTTGAGAGAGCTCCAACATCCTCTCCCCTTGGGAGAGCTCCAACATCTGCAGATGAGCATATAGCTGGAATTACTCAAGCACCAGCAGATGCAGCTGAGGATGTCACACCAGCAGATGCAGCTGAGGATGTTGCACCAGCAGATGCAGCTGAGGATGTCGCACCAGCAGATGCAGCTGAGGATGTCCCACCAGCACCAGCAGAATCAGCTGGACCTGCACCTCAAGCACCTAGAAGCCCTGCTGCTGAAGAGCCAGTGGATGCACTGTATTCTCCCCTGGGTGAGGAATACATTTCACTACAGAGGAGGCTCATAACAAGCTGCGAGAGCAGACAAAAAGGCCAACAGGGGTTTCACAGGAGGGACTCAAGCGTAGCATAGAGCTGCAGAGGGACATGGCAGCATCATTAAATGGAATTGTACAAAACCATTCGCAGATGATGCGAATTCTGTCTGATATGCAGATGCAGATGGACAATAGATGGCGGGAACAAAATCAACTCTTGGGTGTGTTGGTTGAGCACTTTACACACCAGCAGGACACTGCCTCCAGCCTATCATCTGTGGCCAGCACTCCAGCAGAAACATCTGAATAGTCCCAAACCAGGAGACCAAGGAAATCCACTACAGTCACCTCAGCCCCCTCATCCAAGAAGCCTAAAAAGAAAGAAATATTCTTATAGTTCACCATAAATATTGTCCTTGTTATTTACAATATAATTGTCATCCACATCCATGTGATGTGTGTTTTAGTACACTAATATTGTTAAAACATATAATAAGGCCTGTGTGGAAATGGCCCAAAAAAGGTAATATTATCCTGTTTATAACATATTCTTGTACTATAACTCACATCTACAATAGTTGTTTCTGAAGGGTACATATAGTAATATTCACTTCTAATATGTAAATCAATGTATCTCACATTCAATATAAATTGACACATTGGTATATATAGTAGTGATGTTACTGATAGGGTGGGCATTATCAGGTGTTTTAAGTATGCAGGTGAGAGGTTGGGGTGTCTGTGATTGGTTTGACACAATTGCAAAGAGGCAGCCTTCAAGAAGGTCTTAGAAATGATCATATGAGCCATCCTAGGTTTTGCTTTCAACTAAGAATACCAAGAGAACAAAGCAAGTGTTCTAATTAAATCTGAAAGTAGTTTGAAATAACATACCCTATTTAAAAGAAGAAGGTTTTCTTTGGACATTAATGTCCCTTTATATATTTTGACATCAGTGCCAAGCTGTGTTAGCATTAGAATAAATTACACT